>NC_092802.1:1116662-1391544 GCF_918797505.1 Bemisia tabaci
ATAAATGAAACATTGACCGTAAGCTGGTCACCGATCACGACGGATACCAGAACAAGAAAGGTAAAATCAAAATTGCCCGAACGATTAAAACTGTAGTGAGTCATTTAAACACGGCAAATGACGAGTTGTCATTTGACAATCACGAGCGGGCCTGGTTAGGGACTAAACAGCAGTGAACAACACTGTGCTATACGGTTAAAAACAAAATCAATCGACTAAACCTGCAGTTAGATTGGTGGTATAGAAAACTACATCGAATGATAGGGATGACATGAGTTCTGGAATCCCTGGTAAAAATTGGCAGTAGAATCCGTGTTCCAAAATACCATAGACCTACGGCCGGCTGTAAGATTTCCAATAGCTTCTATATAGGCGGCTGCACAATTTCTTATAGCCTTTTATAGCCGATGGCGATAAAGCAACTCACAGCCAGGCGATAAAGTGTATGCTAAACGTCACTAATTACGGATGCTAGGACTTAGTGAGTTTTTGGACCACTGCTCTCTTTTTCGGCCGTAGTATCTTGATTTATTTAGCGAGGAAAGCTCTGTACTTTTGATGGATGCCTGTCATTTCTAATATATTAGAGCGCCTTCAGTTTCGAATGATACTGTGCAATACCTCTGGTGTGAAATAGTTGCTTCAAGCGCCGTGGCACGCTGCGGCAGGCGAGCAGCCACCGCGAAACGCGCCTACAAACCTAACAGGGATACTTCACGCGTTGCGCAATGCGTGAAGTATCCCTGTTAGGTTTGTAGGCGCCACTGCGTCGCCGCTCCGCTTTGTGTTAGGCTCTAATATTTAATCTGGCGGAGTCAGCGTTATTCAACTCATGATTTTGAAATGATTGCACATCCTGTATGGATTATTCTCGTTTTAATTGATAAAAACAAATATGCATTAAAGGAAAATATAACGTGTGTTTTGTGAATATTAAGGTGGTTCCGTATCAAACTTAATGATTTCCAAAGCACACAAATTTCTACACAATTTCTTATAGCCTTTTATAATCGATGGTGATAAAGTGTAAAGCCCGGCGATAGGAACTATGGCTCGGCTGCATAATTTTTTATCGCTTCGTATAGCCCGGCCGTATGATTTTCTCCGCATTCTACAGCCAGCTATATGATTTTCTGTAGCCCTCTTTAGCCGGCTATAAGAATTCCTATGGTATTTTGAAACGCAGCTCTTATCGCCAATTTTTTACCAGGAATTATAGCGTTGGACCTCTCTAAATCTTGGGATTCAGTGAACTTTGATGTCCGTTTTCTACTTTCTGTTCTTTAATCCAAAAACGAATTCGTATGATTACAGCATCTTCCACTTTCGAGGAATGTCCTTACGTTATTGGAGAAAATTGATGAAATGTTAAAATTCACCGCATGAAATTCACCATCTGGAATCCTTTCTAATTTCAAAGAAAACATGTGTATATACATGCATGTATTCGTAATTTATTTCAGGTAGAGACTGCTCAATTAGCGCCCAGGTAATCGATTAGCAGAGTTGCAATTTTGAGTATCATTTCTCTCAACGACAAGCACACTCGAGAGTGAAAGCTATGGAAACGTGACATCACTGGTGCTTACGACCTCCAAGAGGGCTCCAATCTGACTTGGCGTGAGAATTTAATTACACCTTAAAATCAACTAAACTGTCTCGAGGATCAAAGAAGAAAATGTAAAATGATGAAGTTCTTGAAAAATGATGAATAAACTGCACACTGCTCAGCAAATGACTTAATTTAAGTTGGTCTGGATTCCGGGAAATTAAATGCGAACTGTTCTGTTCTGCGTCTATTTTTGCGAGATATTACATAAAGTTCAGCAGAGCGAGAGATGTAATACATAAACTGCAGCATTCTGCGAACGTAAACGGGAACAGTTTAAGGAGCGGACGCTCTGCCTACCGGATTTTTCTTCCTTCCAATGTTCGGCAGCTTTCTTGCAATGGGTCAATTGCGCTGGTTGTAGAATCGTGTTTTGATGTTTGATTCTTGTGGATCAGCTAAAAATGATAAGATCTGTCCAACATTTGATACATATTAACCAAGATATCGCGCTTTGAAAAATCCTGGCAAAAATGAGGATATTTCCGATTTCAGAGTTGTCTGTCCCACCATATGGAAATTCAGCACCTGAATTAAGGCAAGTTTTATGCATTGCAACATTTACAAAAATTATGAGTAATTAAGAGTTTTAAAAATGGACGTATTTCTGTCAAACGGAACTATGTACATTATGACGTGAGCCCTGTTATGCATAAGTTCTTATGGATCTGAGGGCCCATGTCTTAATGCACATAGTTCCGTTTGACAGAAATACGTCCAAATGTACAGTCAAAGATTGTATACTTGCTTGAAAGTAAAGATACTCCGATCCGAGAATTTTCCTTTCGGTTATTTGTTGAATAATTCTTCGTCGTATATTTAGACATTTTTAGCCTCTTTTGGATTAAATTATAAATTTTTTTTCGGAAGAAAAAAAAAAAAAAAATGCCTCCACCAGAAGGTCAGGAATAATTCTTAGTCGTATATTTAGACATTTTTAGCCTCTTTTGGATTAAAATATAAATTTTTTTTTGGGAAGAAAAAAAAAAAAAAAAAAATGCCTCCACCAGAAGGTCAGGACCATGGGGTGGATCTTTTAATGTTGAATTGATTAAAAGCTACTTATTATTATTTTATATCATATCACTTTCAGCTTCACTTTGGAGGCCATTTGCAAAAAAACACTTTCGCGGAAGGAACAGCTGAAATGTGCTTCTGAGCGTCATGTATCCGTTTTCGGCCTCTTAAGCCAGTTTTTCGATATCTCGATGTTTATTTACTTCCGATGTAAATGCACATTAGAAACACTTGAAATGCACTTCTAAGCGTAATGTATCCGTGCTTGGCCTACACTATTAAAAATCAATGATTTACTCTGAGTGAATAGCCGGCATGAAAAAAAAAAATCCAGCGCGAATTTCGCGCCGTACTCTGAGTGAATAGATCAGAGCGTAAATATCACCAACAACAAACGAATTAGTTGAGGTACCTCAAGTAGCGTGAATTCAGGGTCTCCAGGTACGAGCACCGAATGCCAAAGTGGTAGCTCACTCGTCTATCATCGCCGCGACTTGAGTTCGAATCCACGATGCGGCAGTTTCGTTTTTCGTTTGCCTGTCAGATTTTCACTCCCGCCGGAGCGCGAAATTCGCGCCGAGCTTATTTCGCGCCGGATCCATTCAATAAGAGTAACGGGTGGTCAAAATAGCAACTGAGTAAGCGTGAATTTCACAACGGGATTTTTAACAGTGTAAATTAACACTTGAACCAGTTATTCGATAACTCGATGTTTATTTACTTCCGACGTAGATGCACTGTGGAAATATGTGCTATTAAGCGTATTGTATCAGTGTTTGGCCTCTTAAACCAGTTTTTCGATACCGCGATGTTTATTTACTTCCGGCGGAGATGCACATTGGAAACGACGAGAGGGCGCTATTGTTGCGGCTCGAGGCTCTTCTAATTCAAATCAAAGGCAGCGCAGCGGGAGCGGCGTCTTGGACGAGGAGTCCATGAATCATCAAGAGCCGGATCGCGGTTTCCCGAGGCGGGGAAGCCTCACAATAACCCCCATGTCTCCCGCCATCCCTTTGTGCCATCCCCGAGACGTTTCCGCCGCCAGCGCGAGTCGGAGATAAACCAACCAGGACGCAGATACGAAAAACTTGCCGGCTTCTGTTTCTGGCTCGCGGAGGAGATATCAAAAATTCATCGGTCCTCCGGCATACCGGACGTCCTTCATAAAATACGTAGCGCTCTAGAGGGGAACGGGCTTTGCGAGAAGCGTTACGCTCTTTGGTTTCTAGTTTCTAGCTACGTGAAACTTCGTTAAAAGTGCATAGTCTTCGTGACGTGTGGCTATGGACCCGCGGGCTGATAATTGAAATTAATAGACAAAGCGACGGAGAAAGAAGACATATGGAGTATGGAACAAGCCTATTAGTTGAAAAGGTTGCATCCAATAGACTAAGGGAGAAAAGTATGGAATTGATAGACAAAGCGATGGAGAGAGAAGAACTAGGGAGTATGGAACGATCCTATAAGGTAAAATGGCTCGTTCCAATAGACGCAGTGGAAAATGATGGACTAACTATAGGGTCTCTCGTGAGTTGCCGTTAGTTATAGTCTATTATTTACCTCCTTTGTCTTCTGTATCCACCTGCTTCCACCAACAGAATCCCTTCATATCTTTTTTGGCTCCTTTATACATAACTGTGTCTACCAATTTCACCAATCAGCCCGAAGTAAAGAAGATACGAATTTAAGCATTCAGGTACATGTTTTCAAACCAAAATTTTGCGCAGGCGATTCACACAACAAAAATTACTTTTCAAAAAACTCCTTAGTAAGATATTCAACGTTTTTTGATGCGTGAACTCAAACTTCCTGCAAATGAAAAACCAAAATCTTCGAATTAGAACACTATGCAAGGTGTCTTCTCTTCAAAATTTCACAACAAAAAACGAATCACGCAACGGAAAGTCTTGAACTCAACTCCTAAAGAAGATATGAGTATTCACAATTAACATTAAATAAATGGCACAAATATCATCATTTTTATGTATTTACTTTCAATTCATCTGTGTTGGAAATATTCGCTAATATCTCGTTAAAGAGTTGATTTTTACTAATACCTCCTTCGAGAGTTGATTTCCGAAATTCCCGTAGTCTTATTCGTTTTCTACATTCGATTTGAAGAGAATTTGTGAGAAGTTAATTTCTAGTTTCGACCCTGTCTAGTGGTCCATTGGTTCATTGTGAAATGCAGTCCATTTGGTAACAAAACTTGAAATTAACATTGGAGGCTCGCCATGTTAAACATCCCGAACGAGGAAGACAATTTGGACCGTGTTAAGCAGAGAGGAACCAAGCCAAATCAGTTGCTCTAAATGGGCATTTGGATGTTTTACAAGGACATGGTTTCGTAGATTATTGTGCAAGTTTCAGTTAATTTTCTGGATATTGCGATGCAAATTCCTTAAATTTTCAAAGGGATCCGCACAAACGTTTTCTTGTTAAATATTAAGTTGCCCGGTCAAATCCGGCAATCGCTGATGTGACTTGGTTCCTTTCTGCTAAACGCGGTCCAATTGATTCATTGCAAAATGCAGTTCATTTGGTCATAAAACTTAAAATTTAACTTTGGAGACTCGCCATGTTAAACATGAAAAATAAAGAAGACGATTTAGAGTGTGTCTCTACAGGAATGTCGGAAGAACTGTCTACGTTGCGAGCGGCGAACGGGGTCTGATTGCTTTATTGCGCTAATTTTTGTGAAACTTTCAGTTAATTTTCTACATAGTAAGATGCAAATTCCTTAAAATTTTCAAAGGAACCCGCACAAACGTTTTCTTGTAAAATATTAAATTGCCCGCGTGTTGGAGTATTTTGCCCAATTGCGTTAAAAATTCAGCATAATGCGCAAAATCTCAATACAGAGGGAAAGGCTCAAATGAACACATTTTTCCGTCAAAGAGATATGATGTTTGGTGCAACACTAGTTACTACTTACGACCCGTGCGCCCACGGCAATCAGTTTAGGATTAAATTGCCCAGTTAAATTTGGCAATAGCTGGTGAGACTTGGTTCCTTTCTACTAAACGCGGTCCAATAGATTCATCGCAAAATGCAGTCCGTTTTGTGACAAACCCTGAGATTTAACTTGGAGACTCGACGTGTTGAACATGAGGAATGAAGAAGACGTGAGTGTGATTCGTTAAGAATGTCCGAAGAATTGTCTATCTCGCGAGCGGGGAGCGGGGCCAGATTGATTCATTGCGCTAAATTTTGTGGGAATTTCAGTGAATTTTCTGCATACTACGATTCAAATTCCTTAGAATTTTCAAAGAAGCCCGCTCAAACGTTTTCCTGTAAAATATTAAAGTGCCAAGTTTTTGGCAATAGCTGGTGTAACTTGGTTCCTTTCTGCTAAACGCGGGCCAATGGAGAATGTGCACACAAAAATTGTATTGCTCCATCTGACAGTGCCTAATGAGCTGACTTCACAGTATTTATCACAATTTTTTTCTGACAGGATAATTGGAGAAAAATTGATTTAATCGTGAGAAAATGTGCCGCTTTACGACGTTATCTGGCAGCATTTCCCATTGAAACACATGTTTTTTCAGCAGATTTGGTAATTTTGTCATATTTTTTCCAATAATTGGACGTATTTCTGTCAAATGGAACTAATCGCCATCGGGGCAGGAAGGTAGAGGGGGGCTTGAATTGGCGGCGGAACCGGGCGTCGGGCTCATTCCGTCCTATACTCGCAATACTTTTACATGGCGCTTAGTTCCGTTTGACAGAACGCGCTATCCGGCATTCTAAATTGCTCGAAAGGAACTCAAATTGGCGCTTAGTTCCGTTTGACAGAAATACGTCCAATTATTCATTTTAGAAACCGCCCATATCCTCGTGCTCAGATCTCCTGGCAGTATTATTTTAAAATAGGAATTCACAAAGTTTCAGACGCCTGCAAATTCTCCATCGATTCATTGCAAAAAGCAGTGCGTTTGGTGACAAAGCCTGAAATTGAACTTGGGAGACTCGACATGTTGAACATGAAGAATGAAGAAGAGGATTTGGAGTGGGACTCGTTAAGAATAACTGTCTGTGTTGTGAAGTTGGGTGCATGGGCTGCTGGGCGATGTTGGGAGATGATTCGCGGGCGGATTGGCGCGGTAATGAAGCGTGAAGGCGAGGCGGAATCCGCCGCCGCCGCGGGCTCCAGGCGGATTCATTCACTCGCGGATTGATTTATTACCCGGCGCATGAAAGCCGAATCTCGAAATCACTTTGTAAAGAGGTGTATGCACAGCGCTGTTGCCCCGTGTCACATCGCTTGTCGCCACCGCTAGTTGCACTCCACTTCTGCCATGCAACGCAAAAACGCCGTAAATGCCGTTTTAAATTTTTTGGAAACAACACGGGGAAAATTAAATTGCTGATTTAACAATTCAATCGCTAAAAAAGTGACTGCGTTATTTCAACGTAGATTTCACGAAGAAATGAGACTTTAACCACTATTGTGAGTTAATTTAACCACGGGGGAGGTTGAAGAAGCATTTTTCTTTGGTGTAAAGTCTACATTGAAACATTGCAGTCACTTTTTTTCTAGCAATGGACCACTAGACAAGGTACCAATTTCAGCATTCTGATACATGTTTCTAAACCAAAATTTTACGTAAAACACGACGCGCACAACAAAAATTACCGATATCAAATAATTGCGAAGATATTTAATGAGTCTTGATGCATGAATTCAAACCACCCGCTCATAAAAACTCAATGCTCTACATGATTCACATCACGCGCGAAACGTTATCATGACAGTCTCAGCGATATGAAAATCTGGCAATCTCACTCTTGACGCTTTGACTCAGCTATAGCAAATTGATTATAGTTTGAACAACACATGGAGGGAAATGAACATTACTCGATTGAGAAGATTGCTGAAACCGTTGTAGTGCGCAATTTGACTCACGTAGTGCTTTGAGTTTCTTGTGAGCGGGGAGTTCAAATTCCTCGTACCCAAAGTGAAATAAAACCGGTAATATCTTCGTTAGGGGTTGGTTTCAGTAATTTCCGTTGCGCGAATCGTGTTCTACGTGAAATTCTGGTCAAGAAACATGTATCAGAATCCTTTAATTCGTACCTTGTGTAGTGGTCCATTGAATTGTTAAATCAATCAGCAATTCAATTTTTTCAGTGAATGTATCATAACAGAAGAGCTTGTGTACCTTCGGACAATTTCTTTTACAGAATTCTTTCGCAATTACTGTGAAGAACTTGACCTGAAAATTTGAAGTGCATGGGCAAAATAGTTTTTATTATAAAAAGTTTTACCTTCCAAAAAACGCGGGAGAGTCTTGATGGATGTATGACACTCTTGCTTAGGACAGCAGATTTTCCAATAGACCTCTAGAAAACGTACGGATTTAAGCATTCTGCTACATGATTTTTGACCAGAATTTTGAAACAAGATTATCCCATCGAAAATTCGGGGCTTTGTCGGTGAAAAGTCGCAGGAGACTTGCATTCGCCCCGTATCACTTGGCGCCTCCATTAATCGGACTCCATTTTCCAAAGAACCACTAGAAAATGTACGCACTGAAAGATTCTGCTTCATTTTTCTTAACCAGAATTTCATGTAAAACACTATTCTCGCATCGAAAATTGAGGATTTTTTTTTGTAAAAGGGCGTATGAGGCTTCCATTACAAAATCTCCCTCACCATGTAATCATTGATTTAATTTTCACGCAAATGAGGATTTATTTTTTAAAAGGGCGGATAAGGCTTGCAATGTTGCTCAGATTGTGCAATATTTTGTAGCGTTTGCGACTGTCACGTACAACAAAATTTTCGCATCGAAAATTTGGGACTTTTTCGATGAAAGGTCGTATGAGACTTACATTTCAAAATCCTCCACTAGTTGGATTACATTTCTCAATGGACCACTAGAAAAGGTACACTGGAAAAAAAATGATTGGATCTAGAATCCAGACTCTTGAAATAAATGACAAGAAAAAATACTCTTGATTCAATCGGATATTTGCTTGAATCAAAACGAAATCGACTTGAATCAAAACAAAATCCGCTTAAAAGCAGAGGCTTGGTTCTTTATTTAAGTTAATCAAGAACATTTTTTCTAGTCAATGTTTTTAAAAGTCTGGACTCTAGATCCAAGCTACTTTTTTTTTTTTTTTTTTTTTTTTTTTTTTTTTTTTTAAATCAGTGTACGAATTTGAGCTTCTATGGCAAGTTTCTAAACTAGAATTTCACGTAAAACACGATTCTCGCATCAAAAATTGAGGTCTTTTTCAATAAGAGGTCGTATGAGGCTTCCATTGCAAAATCTCCCTCTCTTCCCGGCGGCAAATGTATCATTCGGTGGACCAACAACCCTTGAAATATTCCCAAGCCTGGTTAAATTGACACGAGGTTTGCTACCAAGGGTAGAATGGCACCGGTACATACGAGCTTCAGATAAAGGTCTGCAAAAGCATCCTAAAAAAATAATCCGGAGCGTTGTGAGTTCTCGCTTCGCGCCATCGCGCCTTCAATTTTGCACATGCCACACGGACATCTATCAAGCACGAATAGTTGTTTCTCTGCGCCGTCATCAACGCGCCTCCTTTTCCTTCCTTTAGAAGTGTGAGCAGGCACTTCAAAACAGTGTTACTGTGGAACGGAGCGATATCACGGTTGTCTGCATAATTTATTACCATCAGGAAAGGGATGATAATCAAACATGCCTACAGGTTAACCGAACTAAACATATCAGTCCGCAAGGAAAACAAGTAGCAGCCCATTAAACGTGCATTTCGGCCGTTTTGCCGGGCAAAAAATCAGTCGGAAATAACAATATTTGCTTCTAAGAGGACTCTAAATGCCACCGTAAGGAAAATTCCATAAATGTGTAAGAATTTCGACGGTATGGGTGATTCCCATTTCGGCAAAATAAAAGGGAGACGTTCCGGCACATTTTTTTAGCCCATTAAACCGAATGAAGTGACCGTTTTCGGCACAAGAACGATTATTTCAAAGAAGCTCTCTGAAAATTTTGGTAGGACTACCCGTTCTACCCGGATAACTGGCAGTATTTGTCACTTGACCCCGATATCGCGAGAATGACATGCACTGGTTTCGAAAATTTGAGTATCTGATGCATCAAAAGATGAACTTGGTCCTGTGACCTGGCGGTATGCAGGAGCTTCCCAGCGATCATTTAAGCTTTCACGATCAGTTCAACTTGTTTGTCTATGCAGGACGGAACTTCGGTCGAGATTAATTAATAACGCCATAACGTTGTCACGCATGCATTTACCTCAATTAACGCAGCTTTAAATCGATTGGAGTTTTTTAACGCAGTTTCAAATAAATTTTCGGGTTTTTATTTTGTTTTCATGGAGTTTTAGATAGTTTTTAATCGTTTAAACATTATTTTACAGAGTTTTTAAGTGTTTCAACCCAATTTTACAGAGTTTTAAAGTATTTTAACGCAGCATCAAAGAGTGCCGACGGTATGACACACATCACTAATGGAATCGACGAGAGCGGCCTTGTGCCGAAAGATAATATCATCGAGAAGATTCCTCAATCAACATTAGTAAATAAGGCGACAAAAGGCTCTTAATCCGAAAACAGCTCTTTTATAATCGGCACGTAGAAGACATCTTCACTTCATCATAAATGATAAAGCACAAAAACATAGCCGGAATATACGAATAAAGAAGGCGATTTAATTAAAATATATGTAGGTAAACAAGGCTAAAATATCATTGAAACACTAAAAGACAGGACGTTTCGAGCTGTTACCAGCTCATTTTCAGATACAAAAACACATAAAAACAAGTAAAAAATTGAGTGGCGACCTGACCCCAGCCGTTGAGTGGTTACGTGATAACGGCTGGGATCAGGTCGCCACTCAATTTTTTACTTGTTTTTATGTGTTTTTGCAGCTGCAATTAAGCTGGTAACAGCTCGAAACGTCCTGCCCTTTAGTGTTTCAATAACTTTTTAGCCTTGTTTACCCATATTTTAATTAAATCTCCTTCTTTCTTCATCATAAACACTAACAAATTCACCCTAATGAGGCGTTTCCGGTTAGTCGCACTGAACTTCAATTCAGGCCACGGAAGATCGCTACCCTAACTATGTATTTTCGTTTATATTTTACTTTAGTTTATATTTCGACGGCGAAACAACCAGACCTTGTTCCTCGTTTGCGAAGTTTAAAAATATTTGCTCCCGGTTTATATTATTTTTTAAGGAGACACGTCAATATCATTTCTTGACGTTTTCACTGAGTTTCCTCCGCCCACAGGAGATAATCACGGAAGTTTCATAGAATTGGACGTGTTTCTGTCAAACGGAGCCAGAGGCAGGTGGGAAAGAAGGGGTGTGCTCGTTGGTCGAGGGCCGTAATAGTGAATGGGACTCACGAAACGCCAGTGACGTCAGCGGCAGACCCGCCGCCGCGGCTTCGCCTAGGAGTCCTTAACTCATGATCCCTATCCACAACGCTCTTTTGCCATGCCCACGGCTCATGAGTACCGCATTCCGTTGGCACATAGTTCCGTTTGACAGAATGTAAAATCCCGCTTTTCCATCTCCCGAAAGAGAACACGTCCACTTTAACATTGTTCCTTCTGCAGCTTTCTAGAGCAAACCCCATACTTCCCACCGGTCTCTACTTCCGTTTGGAAGAATACGTCCAATTCTCACTGAGTAGTTTTCACGGAACTTCAGTCAGAATACTCTGCCATAATAGCGGAAACTTCTGAAGCTGTGACAAAGAAAGTGCAGGAGCCCTATAAACAGAATTATTTCTTTCAGTATAACTACATACGCCCACCCAAGGGTGGTACGAAACGCATAAGAAAGAAATGAAAGATCGAACAATTCAGTGAAATATTTCATGACATTTCACGAAGCTGGGAAATGTTTCACATTTTTCAGTATACAGCATGCGCTCAAACACACAAAAATAGAGGAAAGTCACAATTTTTACATTTTGCGGAACACGAAAAGGAACCGGTATTTATCAATATATTTCATAAATTTCTAAAATTTCAAAACCTTACTTTCCATGAAATGTTGCCACCCTGGCCCGCCCCTACAAAATAATATCCCGTGGAAAACTCAGCGTGTGAACATTTTGCAGATCTCCGAATAACCCGTTCGGTTCTTTTCTCGGGACGGCTGAAATGAATCACATGGCGGCACGCGCCGACAACAGCGCTCGCAAGTGAATATTCCGGCGCTCATTTATCAAGGGAAGAAAAGTTTCTGTAAAAGTTGGATTGTTTCGGGAGGCATCATTTATCATAACCCCCCGCCCCCCGCCACTACGAGACGGGGTAGCTTACGAGTAATTATTTCGGCGGTGTAATTGTCGTAATTGTTTAGGTGGTGAAATTGCTTAAGTGACGCCATCGTCTCGGCGAGGAGACGTGGATCTCACGCACAATGAAGCCGAGACGCGTGATGGGGCAATAAGCAGCTTGTTAGTAACGCGCTCGCAGCGCCCAAGTTATGAACCCACGTTTTATTAACGAACGGTGGAACCCTCACCTACCCCGCGACTCGACGCGAGAGGAAGGCAATGGACCCCTAGACAAGGTACGAATTTAAGCATTCTGATACATGTTTCTTAACCAGAATTTCACGTAGAACACGACTCGCGCGATGAAAATTACTAAAACCAACTCCTAACGAAGGTATTAACGTTTTTATTTCACATTGGTTACGAGGAATTTGAACTGCCCGCTCACAAGAAACTCAAAACTCTACGTGAGTCAAATCGCGCACTACAACGGTTTCGGCAATCTTCTCTATCGAGCAATGTTCATTTCCCATCATGTGTTGTTCAAACTATAAGCTATTTGCTATAGCTGAGCCAAAGCGTCAAGATTGAGGTTGCCAGATTTTTATATCGCAGAGATTGTCATGATACACGTTTAGCGCGCGATGTGATTCACGTAGAGCATTGAGTTTTCATGAGCGGGTGGTTTGAATTCACGCATCAAGAATCATTAAATATCTTCGTAAGGAGTTGATTTCAATAATTTCCGTTGTGCGTATCGTGTTTTACGTGAAATTTTGGTTAAGAAACATGTATCAGAATGCTGAAATTCGTACCTTGTCTAGTGGTCCATTTCACTTGATCGGAGAAAGTTACGATGCAATGGATCTGTTGCATACGATATATACGGCTAGCGGGGCTGCTCCAAACTAGAGATCCAGCCAACTTGGTGCATTTTCGCTTGTCAAATCACACAAACATCAAGTTGAGCTTGGCTATATCTTTTGAGCACTGACTGTTAAACAAAACTGAGTGCTATTTTCTTAAGTCTTTCTTCTTATTTTATTTTATATTTTCTTATATTATCCAACCCCGAAAAGGGGAGATTTGATTGACAAACTAGAAATTGCTTGATTTTTTAAAGTGTTATGAGATCATGGCAGGTCCATAATCATTTTGCAGCTTTTGTAAACGTCGGACAACTGCTGCGCTATTAATTGTAGTTGAAAACACATTACTGCTGAATTTGAATAGTGTGTGTTCTAACGTGGGACTAGGAAGAAGAAGTTGTGGCAGTTGCCGAAGAAAAGCCAGAAAATTGTCTCCTCCGGAGCTTCCTAGAAAAAAAATGAGACAAATTCTTTAAATCCCTCGAGAAGTGCTTCCACAGCGCGTAAGAAGGACTCAGAGGTCCGTCCTTCTCCATCGAGACCGTCAAGAACTTCACATGCAAAAGATAGACTCAATCGTCGGGCGCTATCCGGAAGTGTTTACACCACAAATTCCTTTATGAAGAGATCAAAATCGCCACGTTTATCCACAAAAGTTGAGACAGTTTTGTCTCCACGACGCGTCATATGCATTCGGAGGTCCCTTCCGATTTTTCGGGCCTGCATGCGAGCCCTGCACATGCAGAAGCTTCGAGAAATCTACCTCCTCGTCGCGCTAAAACAAGATCAGTCTATTTTTCCGCAATGTTCCCCGATAAGAGTACCGTCTCCAGCCGTGTCCGATCAAGAAGACGATGACTCTGAATTTAATACAGGTTCAAATGAGTTTAATACTTTGTAGCGATCTTGACGATGAAGCCTAGACTTCGAAAAGCTTCGACCTGATATCATAATTCATACAATAAAATGAAATTTTTTCCTATCAAAATGTATATCTACATTAATTCTAGCACTTGGCTACCTCATTTGAAAATACTTAAATTTACATCGTTTTCTGTTTCAGGTAAACCATTAGCTGAAATTGATAAGATTGGAGTTCGTGAGTATGTTGAAAATCTTTGACTGATAATGTTGGGCATAAGATGTCCCTCTTAACAGGGGTCCGTGTGACTCTGCAGAAATGTGGTGATTTCGATATTACTTTCACATACAACGATTCAAAGTTTGAGATCAAAATTTGATTGAAAATTGAATTATATGTGTATTAAATTTACGTGCTAAAATTGTGTACTAAATAGTGTAATGTGCGTTTCTACAACTTTGCGCACTCTCTTATTAGCATAGTAAAATATGTTCAACGACATATATCAGGGCTTGGCACACGCTCACCACTCCCACACTAAAAAGCTATGATGAGTACTCTTATTTTCCGAGAGACTATAACTTTCTTCATCGGCTAATTCAAATAACGCGCGACGAGGACAAGAAATTCTTGTCAGATTACATCTGCTTCGGTAGTTGCTCAGCAATAGTAGTTGCAATATAAGATGCAGTTGGCAATAAGTTGCAGTTGTGATCTGCAGAACACTCTGGCTAGATGGTGCGAAAAATGGGACAATATTACTCAACACTGGAAAAAAAAACACATTGGATCTAGAGTCCAGACTCTTAAAAACATCGACAAGAAAAGTACTCTTGATTCAATCGGATCCTCGGAAAATCCTGAGATATAAAATTTTCTTATTCCTCGAGTTTTTACTTTGATATTGCCGAAAGGTTTTCCTCTGTCGGTGCTACTATCTTCATTATTTAAAGTTAAGTATCTTGTACCGATTTTTATCCGCATCGTCCATAAAGATGCCGCACTGTGCGTCGTGCTGCCTGCTCGAAACGCGCGCTGGCGCCTACAAACCTAACAGGGATACTTCACGCATTGCGCAATGCGTGAAGTATCTCTATTAGGTTTGTAGGCGCCTGTGAGCCTGGTTGCCCGCCGCGCTGCGGAGTGCCACAGCGCTTCAAGCAACACTGGAAAAAAAACACATTGGATCTAGAGTCAAGACTTTTGAAAACATCGACAAGAAAAAATACTCTTGATTCAATCGGATTTTTGCTTAAATCAAGAACCAAGCCTCTTAACTTGAGCGGATTTCATTTTGATTTAAGCTAAAATCTGATTGAATCAGGAGTATTTTTTCTAATCAATGTTTTCAAGAGTCTGGACTCTAGATCCAATGTGTTTTTTTTCCAGTGAATCTGGTACTTGGTTCGAGAGTTTATTCCTGGACCTTAGAGCATTTCTGAATAGGAGACACGGCTTCCCAGATTTTTTCCTGGGTTTCTCGATTCAGTGAACACGGCTCATTTAATTTCCATCTTATTAGATTTAAACTCTCTAATGCTGCCCTCTGCCCTTTCTCTTGTAACACCATTGACACAACCCAACACTCGTTTTTTGTTTGTCTCAACGACATACAACATTAACAACATAACACAGCATTTACCACAACGTAACATTTTCAATTTTCGGATGCCCATCAGAAATTGTCATGGATAATGGTCCTGGTTTTGCCTCACCCTACGTGCGCATCGGTGGCATGCGCCGTAAAAGGCGCGCACGGTTGTTCAAAATGTATGATACTATCTGACATTTTAACCTTTGCTTTTAAACGCTTAGCAAAATAAAATACTTGAGTTTCTTTTCGTTTCCATTTTTATAAATTGATATCTTCCCTTTTCATTTCTGTTTAATCTTGTACTTTTATGATAATTAGCACTTAAGTTGAAAAAAGTAGAAAATAAAACAAATAGTAAAACTTTCAATTTACAAGCTTGAGGTGATTCGATGGACGCCATATTTAGTGTCAGAACGGCATGCGATATATCGCATCAATTGGTTCCATATTTTCAGCTACTCGTCATTTTTCTCCTATTTTGAGATCGCAATTCCGTTGTCAGGAGTCTAAAGCACTCACTTACCAATTTTAACCAAGAAATTCAACTAAATAAAGGCGTGGTTTTTTCAGAGAGAAAACATCGCATTCGATACTGATATCGAAACTGCACTCGAATGCGATATTTTCTCTCTGAAAAAACCACGCCTTTATTACGTTGAATTTCTTTGTTAAAATTGGTAAGTGAGTGATTTAGACTCCTGACAACAGCATTGCGATCTCAAAATAGGAGAAAAATGACGAGTAGCTGAAAAAATGGAACCAATTGATGCGATATATCGCATGCCGTTCTGACACAAAATATGGCGTCCATCGAATCACCTTAAAAACACCACCTTCAAGGATTTTGAGCATTAATATAAGTCACGATATGCGGCATCACTGCAGACTCATCTTAAAAGTCTGGACGAAAAGCGTAATTTCTATTCAAGAGTAGCGACTCAAAAATCTTGCGGGAGTGATAATTACGCTGTTGCAAAAGGGAAAAATCTGGCTTTTCTCGGCAAAAATATTTCGAGGAACGGCATTAGGCACCATCCACGCTTTCAGTCTCCCGGTCCAAACCTGAGAAAGCTAATACTTTACGAGAGCGAGCGTGTTGCAAAGTAGGGAAGTCTCGGTTTTCCACGCGACTAGACATCAGCGCCAGCCGCCAGCGCACACTAGGCCCAGTTAATGATTCTTGCGTCTAATCAATACGACTTTTTCTTCCCTTGAATATTTAATATTTTCATTCCTTCTCACCGTCGGGGCTAGATAGCGTTGCTGCTAGTGCACGGGCACACATTCCTACCAAATGATTTTAAGGTAGGCGACATGTAGTGTGTCCTAAAACGGTGGCAGCGGAACAGTGCAGAATACGTTTTCGATGGAAGTCAGCACTTTTCTCTCCCAAATGATTCTGAGTTAGAAGACATAGAGTGTGTCGTGTGTCTTACAACGGTGACAGCGAAGCAGTGTCACTGAAAAAAAATTCTCGGCGTTTTTACGAGGTCCGTTGGTACTTTACCATCTCACTTTTTTTTAGCAATTATTGGTATTTTACAAGACAGACTGGTAAGCTTACTAAAAACCGGTATTTTTACTGTTTTTTTCAGGTAAGAATACACTTTTATTGGTAATCAATTCCCGGTAACTTTGCCTTTTTATCTCGGTAATTCTACCACAGTCGATAAAAAATTTTGCGTTTTATCAAGGTCTAATAAATTACCGAGAAAGTCAATAATTTTACCGAGATTTCTCGGTAAAATTACAACTCCATAGATGGTAATTTTACCAAGAAAAAACTGGGATCAAATAGACCCTGAATTCTTGGTAATTTACCCTTTTCTTAGTAAATACACCGAGATTTTTTTTCAGTGTATATGTCTCCGTTGGAGTGAGCTGACCACTTGTGTTCGTTCGTGAAACAAGAATGAATTGCCTAGATGCGTCTCGTTCCGACGCTTTTCGACCCACTGGATCATCAGGCACAAAAACCGAAGCACTACAAAAATATATTACATGCATAGCAACAAGACTACAGTCTACATGTTACAAAGCAACAATTTTAACGTGAATAGTAAAATGTATACTTACTTTACTAATTTCATAGATACCTCTGCCAAAATGTTTCGATGACATTTTTTCGTTTTTATTGTTATTTTTTAAGCCAAATTACGAAATTCTGTTCCGTTTCTACTGCAACATAACGCCTCTGCAATATCTCTGGGAGGGGACGAGATATCCTTCCTTAGTGCGCCACAATCCGTCGTCTTCCTTATAATGAAAGAACGCGACCCCAGTTCGATATTACCAAATTTTCCCTCACAAATTGAACATCAGCAAGGAAATCCAGAGCATTCACTGGAAAAAAAAAAACGCATTGGATCTAGAGTCCAGACTCTTAAAAAAATCGACAAGAAAAAATACCCTGGATTCAATCAGATTGAAGCTTAAATCAAGAACCAAGCCTCTTAATTTGAGCGGATTTCCTTTTGATCTAAGCTTAATCTGATTGAATCAAGAGTCCTTTTCTTATCAATGTTTTCAAGAGTCTGGACTCCAGATCCGATGTGGTTTTTTTGCCAGTGTTTCTAACTAAAAATTTCACCGATTTTTCCTCAGATTTCGTTTAAAGACAATTAATTTTGGATACAAATGGATCACTACACAAGGTACGAATTTAAGCATTCTGATACATGTTTCTTAGCCATACCTAATTTCACGCAGAACACGATTCGCGCAACGGAAATTACTGAAATCAACTCCTAACGGAGGTATTAACATTTTTATTTCACATTGGTTACAAGGAATCTGAACTGCCCGCTCTCAAGAAACTCAAAGCTCTACGTGAGTCAAATCGCGCACTACAACGGTTTCAGCAAGCTCCTCAATCGACAAATGTCCATTTCACACCATGTGTTTATCAAACTATAAGTAATTTGCTAAAGCTGAGCCAAAGCGTCAAGATTGAGGTTGCCCGATTTTTTTACCGCAGAGACGTTCATGATAACGTTTAGCGCGCGATGTGAATCACGTATAGAGCATTGAGTTTTCATGAGCGGGTGGTTTCAATTCAAGCACCAAGAATCATTAAATATCTTCGGAAGGAGTTGATTTCAGTAATTTTCGTTGTGCGTATCGTGTTTTACGTGAAATTTTGGTTTAGAAACATGTATCAGAATGCTGAAATTCGTACCTTGTCTAGTGGTCCATTGCACAGATACATTTTCTTGTAAAAAAAAAGGATCGTTTGGATCAATTTGGCAACCTTGCAATGGAGTTACGTTCCTTTGTCCGGGCGGCGACGAATTGATGATTTACGGGCACGATATGACAAGAAGCGACGAAGGAATCTCCGATCCACTGTCACAACTTCACCTTCATTGATCGCCGCTGAGTTATGGGAGTTGAGCATTCCCGCCGGAGTTCCTAACTTTCGTTGTCACGGGACCGGCACTACTCCCCCCCCCCCCTCGCACCTCACGGGAGGGGGAGGGAGTTGGAGTTGGCGGAAGTGAGCAAGGCGCCGCGCCGGCACTCCGAACGCTGAATTTTCAACGAGACTCCGACCATACCTGGCGAACTCGGGCGGAAAAGCTGATTGCGTTTATCGCAGCCGACTGGCGCGGATCGGAAAATGTCGTAGTTTTCACTTGGAGCTCACTTTCCACTCGTCCAGGCGCACGGTCGCTCATCGATGAGGAATGTCGTCGTGTCATTGTCTTCATGTCGTTTCTTCACGGAAACATGAAAACGCAAGACGCGATTTCTCAATATTTGGCAACGCTGATTCAGTGGTGCCGTCAAAAATCAATTTATGTCGCTGAAAACATTAATTTTGGCCACTATAAGGTTCGATCCCCCCCCCCAACCCCCCCTTAAAAATGCGTTCATACGGCGTTTTTCCTTGGCACGGCAGTTTTCAAATGGACCTCGCGCAGATCGGAAAATGTCGCAATTCTCACTTGCAATTCACTTTCCACTGGTCCAGGAGCGCGGTCGCTCAGCGATGAGAAAGGCCATCGCATTGTCTCCGAGCAAGTCGTTTCTTCACAGAAGTCTCTAACTTTATCAATGAAAATGATAAATTCCGGGTTTGAATCTCGGTAGCGATGTCAAATGTTCACGGAACCGCCGCACAGTGCGGTATCTTTAAGAACGATGCGGACAAAAATCGGTAAAATACACTTAACTTTAATTAATAATAAAGGTAGTGGCGCCAACATAGGAAAACCCTTAGGCACTATCAAAGAAAAACACTCGAGGAATAAGAAAATGTTGTATCTCAGGATTTTTTGCGTTTTTTTCGAGAAAAGTTCTTTGGAAGTTGGCAACCTCGAATGAGCCCTATGTTAACAATGTAAAAGCAACTTGAAACACCCAAGCTTTAACTTTCAATATCTCTGATAGTCGCAAAAAGTCGCAAGATCTTTTTGACGTTTGAATAAGACAGGTGCATTATCACAAGTATACCGGTGGATACAAACAAATAAGTTAGGCAGCTATCAAAACATAATAAGATAAAAGATAATAGATAAAGATAATACGATAAATTCCTAACACGAAGAGGATGTGTTGTTCGGCAATGTGAACAGCATTACACTACACCTCCGATTGAGAACTTGAAAATTGATGAGAGCGTGCAATTTCACGGGGGGGAAAAGAAGAGAGTGTGGGATGATATGGGAATTTCCAATTAATTGTGGTGGTACCCGACTAAATTAGGTTAAAAACCCAAATGTTGCGGTACTACCAAAATTAATTGGAATGGACCACTAGACAAGGTACGAATTTAAGCATTCTAATGCATGCTTTCTGGTCAGAATTTCACGTGGAGCACGATTCGCACAACGGAAATTACTGAAACCAACTCCTAACGAAAACATTAACGTTTTTATTTCACATTGGCTACGAGGAATTTGAACTGCCCGCTCACAAGCAACTCAAAGCTCTACGTAAGTCAAATCGCGCACTACAACGGTTTCAGCAAGCTTCTCGGTCGACCAATGTTCATTTCTCACCATGAATTGTTCAAACTATAAGCAATTTTCTATAGCTGAGCCAAAGCGTGAAGATTGAAGTCTCCAGATTTGTTTATCGTAGAGACTGTCATGATAGATAACGTTCAGCGCGCGATGTGAATCATGTGGAGCATTGAGTTTTTATGAGCGGGTGGTTTGAATTCACGCATCAAGAATCATTAAATATCTTCGCAAGGAGTTAATTTCGGTAATTTTCGTTGTGTACATCGTGTTCTACGTGATGTTTTAGTTACGAAACATGTGGATTGCATTTTGCAAAAGGGAACCACTAGCATTGCAATGATGCTAAGGTTGTGCAACTTCATCCTTTGCAATAAAATTTCGGAAATCGTGAAAAACTATGAAATTTAGATGGTAACTTTTGTCTTAAATGCACAGTTTTTAGCGAGTAAAATAGAAACTATTGATGGATAATCGGGGTTTTCCTCCAAGACAAAAGAAGTTGCACAATCGTAGCAACACTGCAATGCTAGTGGTTCCTTTTTGCAAAATACAATCCATGTATCAGAATGCTGAAATTCGTACCTTATCTAATGGTCCATTGCGCGGGGTAAAACATCCACATTGCATTATACACGACAAGAATCTATTTACTGAAGGCTCCGTATTTCTCACTCACCCGGCAGCCTGGCGGAAGTTGCTGCCAGATACTGCTGAAAACTCAGCATTGCGCCTATTTAAACCCACGCAAAATATCCATAATACATTGTGCAACTTGGCAAGGATGTTGGCGGACCGCCACATGACCCCAAGCGAGGCTTTTCAGGACTAGGCGCGCGGTTTCGCTCATTTTCTTTTCCTTTTTCTTTCTCTTTTTCACGCTTCTTTTGCATGCAACACTTGACGTATCGCGTCGCGTCGTGTCGTGTAGTGTGTGCATATCGTATTCTTCTCCCAGCCCCATCTGCTCGCAGCTCGCCCGCAAAAAGGAGGATCCCCGTCTCCTGTTTTCTTTCTGCCGTCACGATAAAACTTCGCTCCCCTACAAAACAACGTATCTCCATTTCCGCTTAGGCCGCGAAAAGCACAGAATTACACGGGGAACAGGGCTCGCGTGGGAATCGAGATACGCGCTTACGTCAGAGGAGCGACGAAAAGTCCCCGGGCAGAAAACGCGAGATTAAAGCCGAGAAAAAAACATGCGAGTGACGAACTTTATTCAAGACTCCTCTTCGAGTACGGTTCCAAAAAGCTCCTGTGCTGAGGAAAAACGACCTCGAGTTATTAAAGAAAAAAATTTAAAAATTTAAAGAAAAAAACTCGACCGGGGATGGCTACCGCCACTCTCGATAAAATCGGTTGATTTATAATCATCCAAACACTGAAAAAAAGGTGTTTGGTTCAAGCCTGATAATTCTTGATTTTGCCGCCGAGAATTCAATGTATCTTGATTTAAGCTGAATTTTTCATGATACAAGCAAAATAATGCTTGGTTTAAGCGAAAAAGTGGCTCCTACTAAACAGAAAAATTCTTGATTCAAGAAAAAATAATTCTTGGCGGTATTTAAGATTCTTTTCTTTTCAGTGAATGAGTTTCAAGAGTCTCTCGGAGTATTAGTGGGAATCTGACAAAGAACGGAGGCTTTTTTTAATCAAACTTTCTGCTCAGACGCTCTTGAACCCGTTTTCTCAAAAACTGTGCTTTGAATCATTCGAAAAAAATTCTTTACGAGTAACAAGTTTTTTATGAAGACGTGGTCCTTTTTTTAAGTGGTTTTTGAGCCCGTTTTCTCAAAACTTGATATTTGCACTTACGGCTCTCTTCGCTATCACGGAAGTTCTGATATCGCACTGTGCGAACGGCCCATTTCATGACGAAGCTTACTACGGCGTTAATATGAAGTAATAGACGGGAGGTTTTTGCTGAACCCGAAAATGAGCCTCAAATCCCGATCTCTATGAACTGAAAAGCGTTCGGGAGTGAAGTCGACGCGATATGAGGACAGGTGCGAAATCCTAGAAAACAGTCAGCGACGCAGGTTAACACGTTAATACAGACGGGAAAGAGATCGTTTACGTGAATAAATAATCTCCAATTACGTCGCCTCCACCCCCGCATAGCTCCTAGTTAAACATTAACGGAAGCTTTCAGATTTCTCTCCGTGTGAGCTCCCTTCCAAGAATGTTCATTCCTCAGCCGCTCCACGGAAAATGTTGCCGAGTTTCCTCATGCCGGCACTAACAAAAAGAGAATGGTAATTTTATTGCCGCAGCAAATATTAGAGAATCAATAATTATACATCCCATATGTTTTAATATATTTGCCAAGATTTGCTTTGCAATGGAGATGTTGCATGTGTGAGAGATTTGCGATTTGACTGTTAATTCTTATGTAAAAGTTCGCGAGAAACACGATGGAGCCACTGGTTTTCTCTGAAATCATCTCCCAAGCTCAAAAAAAGCTCTCAAAGAGAGGCCAAAATGGAAGGGATATCCCACGCTATCCTGAGAGTCCACCTCTACATCAAAACAAACTCTCCATGCAAAGATAGGGAGCTAATACATTGACAGGGCTGCCGTGTTTTCAGTTTTGGAGTCCTCAAATAAAGTGGCAGCCCTGTCAATGTATTTGCTCCCTATCTTTGCATGGAGAGTTTGTTTTGATGTAACGGTGGACTCTCAGGGTAGTGCGGGATATCGCCTCCATTTTGGCCTCAACTTGAGAGCTTTTTTTGAGCTTGGGGGACGATTTCAGAGGAAACGAGTGGCACCATCCCTACAGGATATTTTCGAGTAATTTTTAATTTCGCGAACTGCTCCTGAAGTTGCGCTGCAGATCGCGACGCTGTGGATCATGTAGGCACTAATCTAGATGTAAGATATAACCTGTTAACATGTGTTTTCATCGCAATGGAGACATTTCGTCCACGTGAAAGCTCGGTGCAGCCGAAACCGTCCAGCGTAACGATGTGTTTTCTCGCGAAGCAATGAGCTCGCCCGCCGAGTGTGCATCAAGAACAACGTTGTGCCATTCACTATCGCGTTCGCCGTGGCCTCTCTGCCGCTGATACTTTGAGTGAGATGACAGTTGCTTATGGACTAAATCGACAAAAGTACCATTCTTTGCTGGAATTAATGCTTTTCCGGAGGTCGAGAGTCGGCAGCTTTGACTCCGCACGGCGGCCGGGGCCGTCAACTCCGCGACAGAGGCCACATCGGCACCATGGCCGCAGTGATTCGAGAGGACCAGCACTAATTCGCTCGTACTCTTGCGGAATAGCTGAAAATTCCAAGGGGTTCAATTCATCGAATTCTACAGGACCAATAGAAAATGCGACGTTTTTCAGCAACATGGGTGCCAAAATAAAATGATTTAAAGCTCAAAATTCCTGAAAGGTAACTTTCAACTCGTCCCCGAAAAATTGCATTAGCTCGTTGAGTTATTAACCGAATGAGCTCAACTTTTGAATTTGATAGCTAGAACTACAAAACCGCATTCCGATATTTATCAGAGTTTCCGAATTACAGACTTGGTCTTAGTTGTTCTGCGACAGCATTTTTATAATGATTGTATCCCTTATACAAGGGATACATTTTGACCTACATGACAATTTGTGTCAGTTGAATACAAAATTATACACCCACCATCGAAAAATAAGGAACGTACACGGTTTATAATGCTCTCCTGAAACATCGTGTTGCTGGGGTACGCTTCTTAAGGCAGTTGGGCCGTCGGACAGGGCGGCCCGCTAAGAACGAAGAAAATATCGCAACTCGACAACTGAATATTTGTTTTGGAGTTGGTCATTATACAGATATTTCTCGCTCACGATGGTGATTCATTTTCACATTTTTCACTTGAATCTGCTTCAAATTTGGGTGGAAAGTGGGCGGGCAATGGGTCGAGAGTCTCTGGTCCATAAGAAATACACGGGAAAAAGATGTCCACTTCCAATGAAGATTTTTCGCTTGAAACGCAAAATGCTCTGGGTGGTTGAATTTTTTTTTAAACCTCACATATCCAACTTCGATCCTATTAAAAAGATATTGCTACTTTCTGCGACCATCAGGGATATTTGAAGTTAAAAATAGGGTGTTTTACGTTGCTTTTATACATTGTTAACATAGGGCTAATAGAGGATTTGCAGGTGTCTGAAATTTGATGAATTTCGTGTTTAAGAGGAAATTGCTGAGTGAACTGAGAACGACGATACCCTTGGTTCATGAATTGAACAATTATTGGAGAAGATAAGACAAAATGATCTAATCTTCTAAAATACGCGTTTTAAAATGGGAAATGCTGCCAGATGACGTCACTAGGCGGTGCATTTCTTTACTTTTGAGTTCATTTTTACACTATTTCCCATATCAGAAAAAAATTATGAAAAATACTGTGAAATCAGGTCTTTAAGCACTTTCAGATGAAGCAATAAAAAATTTGCATGCAAATTCTCCATTCGAGATTGCCGAATTCAAATGAACCTTTCTCGGAAAAAACACAAAAAATCCTGAGATAAAACATTGTCTTATTCCTCGAGTGTTTTACTGTGTTGGTGCCAGAAGGTTCTCTTATGTCGGTGCTACTACTTCCATTATTTCAAGTTAAGTGTCTTTTACCGATTTTCGTCCGCTTCGTTCATAAGGATGCCGAACTGTGCGGCGTGCTGCCAGCTCGAAACTCGCGCTGGCGCCTGCAAACCTAACAGGGATACTTCACGCATTGCGCAATGCGTGAAGTATCCCCATTAGGTTTGTAGGCGCCGGTGTGCCGTTATGCTGGAGATAATAAAATCCGGGTGGATTTTTGAGTGGAGCTGGCAAGGCGCCGGAGGGCGAGAATATGTGAAGGTAAATGAGTGAAGTTGAGCGGAATGCGGGTGGGGGGCGGGCTTAAGTTGTAAGTTGGGCGCCGATCGAGGACTGGAAAACAAGTGCGAACTTGATTGCCGAGTCCGCTTTCTTTCGCGGCGGGGCCGGAGCCCCGACCCGATCCCATGACACGGCGCTCCGATCCACTCCGAGCATAAATCTCTGCCCTTCGCCCGGCACCCACGCGCGCACTTAACTTCCGCCCAAGTTCACTCAACAAATAGATTCGATTGTTTTCGGCTATGCTCTCCTTTCCTCCTCATAACTTATAGATATGTGCGACCGACCACCTCATCTCCAACTTGCGCTTCGCTGCACTTCGGTCCGTCGCAATCGCGAGATGCAACCGGAAAAATTAATGAGGAAAGTCGAGTGGAAATATGAAATATAAGAGGCAACTGTTTCGTATGAAGATACTGTTTGGAAGAAAATACTTCGCTGAAAAAAATTATGGTAGAATTTACCATACTCCCGAAAAAAAGATGTGTAAATTCCTTGTGTCAGCCCATTACAATAACGCCGGCTGACATCCTAATGAAAGTGTAAGACGGCAGTGTCTATAAATAAATCTAAGATGATCTTTATGATTTTTTAAGTGTCTTCCGTTAATTTTGTCCCCGGGTATGATGATGATTTTATTCACATAATATCATTAAACGACAAATGTGCAATTCCCTATTCGACTGATTTTCGTTTAAATGTCGGAATGAATCAGAAGTGAAAGAATGGGTTCCTGCCTGGTCTTTACGAATAATCCCCGTGGGTTAACGCTTCCTTCCAAATGTAGAATTAAAAAAAAAGAAATAATGTTCTCTTTGGGCCCTCCGTCATGAATTTCTTTCATTCAAGCTTTTAATTATAAAGCAACATATTATGCTACCTTAGTACAGTTAATTTACTGCAGCTATTTAATTCATTCATTGAGCAGAATTTATTTAAAATTTTTTTTCTTTAAACTATGTTTTTGATAAACAGATGGAAACCTGGTAATCGCCTGATTGTTAATTTAAATCTAGACTGTATATTAATTTAATCATTTTATTTTATTTGATTTAATTTAGTTTTAATTAAATACTAAAATAATTTTACTTAAAATCTAAATTTAAATCTCTACATTTTTATATATTTTTTAATTATAAATTTTGATTAATTATAATTTTTTTAAATTTCTGAGTTCTCATTTACAAAATAAATGGCGACCTCGATGTTGGATTAAGAACAACTTATAAAGAAAAATGTATAAGAGTTGGTCTGTTCGCCCAAATAAATCTTACATGATCTGAGTTCAGACCGGCGTGAGCCAGGTCAGTTTTAACTGGGCGCAAAGGAACTTAGCCCACCACTTCCAGCGCTCCCAAAGACGTGCTCAGCAGCAGAGAGAAGCAGTTCAGCGCCGCCATCAGATCCTGCAGAAACCGCCGCCGCCTCTTGGACGCCGCCCTCATCCTCGTGCTCCTGGGGCAAGTTCTCCAAATAATTGGAGGAGCCAATAGACGACCAAATGAAAGCCGGTATACACTAAATTGAGTGTAACGAGTGTGACAAAGTCTACATTGGGCAAACAAAAAGGAACATACACACAAGGGGTAGAGAACACATAAACTGCGCCAGAGAAACTGCACACATAAACTGCATCAAGAATCGGACAAATGTGCAGTCTCAGCGCATTAGGTACTGGAAGAAATAACACGAAATTGCCAGATAAGAATGCATATTTTAAAGCTGTACTTGCGGAACTTGATGACTTATTAAGCAACGAACCAAGGAATAAATATGAAGATTCCAGTGATATTTATGTTTTTACCATCGGCGTTTACAAAGGGAAAACGCAGCCCGAAGTTGTGGATGCATATTTCAAATATGTACTCGCAGTACTCGATGACTTATTACACAAGGGAGTAACAACATACGACATATTGAGTGATAAGTTTGTTTTTAACACTTCCATTGTAATGAAATTACACACGTTCATGAGAGAAAAACCAGCCTTATACTATCACGGCCTTGTGTGAAGGATTATCGGCCCTTGGATTTTTAAAGGAACTAAGAGACAACGCAGAAAAGTTTCGATAATTCTTTCTTAAGGTGAAACTATGATGAACTAAATCCTTTGTAGAGAAATCAGAATTTGCAGTCTTAGTAAATAATAGTCGATTAAAAAACTTTTATTGTTAGATCTACAGGTGTGATATAATTTAATATACAGTTTGTTAAACAATGTGCTTTTTGTGTAGCAGCACAATGCCGATCCGTGTACGTCACAGCCTATCTTCAGGATGGATGCCCCTAGATCTACAGGTGTGATATAATTTAATATACAGTTTGTTAAACAATGTGCTTTTTGTGTAGCAGCACAATGCCGATCCGTGTACGTCACAGCCTATCTTCAGGATGGATGCCCCTACAACATCTACTGAATTTTCTCTACGATGATTTATATTAACACAGTATTATCGATGAGCTCCATCAACATTTCTAACTTTATTTCGACTTTATATCTGCCAAACGGAACTATGTGCATCATGACAGGAGCCCTGTTATGCACAGATTCTTATGGGTCTCAGGGCTCATTTCTCAATGCACATAGTTCCGTTTGGCAGAAATACGTCCAAATGTGTTTCACGTAAAATCTTGACGAAAAACCATACCATCGAACGCTTCGATTCTTACCTCGCACTGGAAAAAAAAAACATTGGATCTAGAGTCCAGACTCTTAAAAACATCGACAAGAAAAAATACTCGAGATTCAATCGGATTTTTGCTTAAATCAAGAACAAAGCCTCTTAATTTGAGCGGATTCCCTTTCGATTTAAGCTAAAATCTGATTGAATCAAGAGTACTTTTTCTTGTCAATGTTTCCGAGAGTCTGGACTCTAGATCCAATGTGTTTTTTTTTTTTTTTTTTTTTTTTTTTTTTTTTTTTTTTTTTTCCAGCGCGTCTGTATAACGTGCTATTCCACCTTTCTGTTATCGCAGCCTTTCGATCCGATCGCGTCCCGATTCGCGGAAAAGCGTTTCCTTTGCCGATCGGCGGGTAAGACGGGATTACTGCTTATTAAGAAAAACTCCGTGAGGAAACTCCGTCGTTGCGAAGTTTCCTTCGATAAAACACAAAGATAAAAACTTTACATTACTTCGAGCATACAATTCAGCAGAGACTTTAAATTGGATCTCAAGGTAAACTATCGAAATATTTCCGAGGAAAATATTCACGAGTTCCGTGAAAAATGAACGTTTTCTCGGGAGGAAATTCGACGGAATTCGAATGGACGTACGAGGTTTCTGCCGAGGACGGGAGATTAGCGCTCGGTAATGAGGAATGAACGGGCTCCTCGGAGCGTGATCTCGTAAACTGAGCTGACGAGTTATTCCGTCGCTGAGTGCTTTCGACTTGCAAGACGACGCCTTCGGTGGCGCGGCGTGCTTTGCGATACATCGATCGCTATGTCATTTAAAGCCATGGCAAAGGATCGATAAACAGGGTGCTCGCGACGAACACCTCAAGAATCGATTCATTACCACGGCTTCAAATGCGGAAACATCGATAATCGATCATTCACGCCTCGCCACTGAATGCCTTTCGTTTTTCCCACTTAAGCCGGCCCTCGAGTGCAGCACCGCTCGCCCGGGAGAATGTATAAAATAACGAATCTCCGGAAGTCGATAAAAATCGGGCAGCGTCTCGGCATGAGTTGGCGCATCGTGGCACATGCCCGGATCCAGCAGGTTGGCAACTTTTTTTTTCTCCATTTAAACCTATGGAGTCTGAACCCTGATCAAGGCTTTTACACTCAGAAAAAAGTACAAGCAGCCCCTTCCGTTTACGGCCTACATTTGCCTTTGACTTTGGATGACTTGAGCTTAACTGGATTACATTTTGGAATTTGAAACAATACATTCTAGCCCGATTTTAACAACGTATGTGCCATTAGTTTCCCCATGCACATACGTGTTTTTCCAGAAGAGCCAGAATTTATAGTTCCAAATTGCAAAATGCAGTCCAACTGACCTTCTCGATAGTGGATCGACCCGACATTTGAATCAGCTTGAAACTAATTATTTGCCTAATTATTAATCTAAATGTAGACTGTATATTGGTATAATCATTATATTTTATTCTTTCAATTAAATATCTAAATAATTTAATTCAAAATTTAAATCTAAATCTGTAGAATTTTATATTTTTTTAAACTTAAGATTAACATTTATATTTGGATAAAACTTAAATTTTAATTTGCCTCACGAACTCTTGGTAATGAAAGCGTTTTCGAAAAGTATGCGAGGAAAATAACCCTGGACTTAGCCCTGAAAGAATTAAACTTACTGACGGCACCGAGCCTCAAATTTTTGAAAGAGTCCGGATGAAAAAAGTGCACTAGGATTCGTTTTCAAAATGATGGCTTCTGCGATAGTATGCGGAAGCAAGAGAAGACGTTAATTTTTTTCGTAAGGTGAAGGTCTTCGTCAAGAAGCTACATGCATGATAATCACAAAAGTAAAAATAATAAAAAAAAAAAAAACAGGTTAGGAGAAATCTAAAATCTTGCCTCGAGACTTAAAACAAATAGAATCAACAAAATGTTCGAGAATCTTGGTTAATTTCGTTCTCTCAGAGGGTTCTTCTCTAATTTGGCAAGGCGAGGACTAGAGGATCCGTCTACTTTGACAGGGTTGAGTCCACCTTCGTCCACTTTGACAGTATTTAGGCCGTTTTCAACATTCGCCTTTTCCGTACTTTGGAGCTTCCGTAACCGCTTTTTCAATCTTTCAATCTCCTTCAAAACAAAGTTCAAACAATATTGTGAATTAGTCAGGTGCGCGTAGGATAAAGGAACATAATAGGAACTACTGAATAAACTTTCCATTTTTATTTTTTTTTTTTCAAATTAATAAAATACTACGTGATGGTGTCAAAACCTGTTCAAAGGAAAAAGAAGAAAATTCAATGACACTTTTGTGAGGGAAAGTTAGAAGTCGATTATTGAATGTATCAAATGCAAACTTTTTTTTTTTTTTTTTTTTTTTTTAAAAAAAAAAAAGAATTATCCTTTTATTTCTCTTGACTGAGCCAATTTTTGGCGGAGAATGATTCTGATGATCGCGTCCTTTTCTTAGCTAAAAAGTTAAACTCTGCAAGATTTTTGACTTAATCAATGCAATATATCACGTGCCAGTCCGACTGAGCCAGAAACTGGAATGAATCACCTTAAAATAAAATTCACATTTTTCTTCACAAAATATTTTAGCGCTGAGGCTCTTAAAATAAAAAAAAAAAAAAAAAACATTCTAAACTTCAAGACATAAAAGGTCATAGCTCTGATTTTAGTCAATAGAGTCTGATAATCCATTTTTCCGTAATGTGAAGGAAGTATAAATAATGTGGAAATAGTGTGTAAATAAATAAGGGAAGTGCGTTCCCCGAACAGTATGTCATTTTCGGGCAAAAAATCCGGTCGAGGAAATTGACGTGTTACATCTTATTAACCAAAAAAATTCCCTTTCACCCCTCCAAGAAGGTTGATAAAACTAAGTAAGTAACTATGAGATGGCAAAAAGCTCTCTTAAATTCTCAGGGTCCATCAAGGCCACATATGTCCAAAAACTTACTCTATATGGTTTAAAAAAAAGAAACAAAAAATAATCCCTTAACAATAAGAAAATTTAAAAAAAAAAAAACAAAAACAAAAACCGATTATGTGGTTCACAGATATGTACATAAATCCTTCGAATGAACTTGAAATCACAAAATCGGTCGAGAAAATTTAAATGAATTTTCTCCTTCAATTATGAGTTCCGCAACAAGCACGACTCGCTTGAAGCTTTCCATACACGAGCCGCAAGAAACTAATTTCTTCTTTCTTACCTACTGATTGTGAGGAGAGCGGGAGCATTTACTTTTTCCTTCATTTATACAGGATGCAACAAGCATGACTCTTGCGTTTGCAGAAACCCTTTCATTAAGGAGATCGCGAGAGCCTTTACCGCGTTCATTTCCAAAAGGGATTACTCCAGAATTTCATGCATTTTAATAATTTAAACGATTCATCTGTTCTTCTCTTCTCTCCTTCTGTCCATTGACAGAGATACACAATTTTTCCGACTCACTGACGCGACCGGCTCGATGCTCTCAGTGAAACGATGCCTTTTTATCCCTGACGCCAGCTTCAGTTTTACCAGTGGACCCATTTTACCACATAGGTACATTTCAGACTCTTTCGATTAACTTCGCTGCATCTAAATCATGGTTGCTTTTACTGTAAGCTTACCATATGATTTGGATGGTGAGAAGGCTAAAAGTTTTCGTTTACTTTTCCTTTTTTTCATTTTCACGAAATGGGTCCCATTTGACAAGAGGAGTTACTTAAAGAAATTGAATTAAGTTTCGATATAAGAAAACTCACACCCATGCTGTGATGTAAGTGTTATTCTGATTTTTTTTTTTTTTTTTTTATACCTTAGAGGTAATCCACACTTGTTTACGCATCGAGCCGGTCGCGTCAGTGAGTCGGAAAAATTGTGTATCTCTGTCAATGGACAGAAGGAGAGAAGAGAAGAACAGATGAATCGTTTAAATTATTAAAATGCATGAAATTCTGGAGTAATCCCTTTTGGAAATGAACGCGGTAAAGGCTCTCGCGATCTCCTTAATGAAAGGGTTTCTGCAAACGCAAGAGTCATGCTTGTTGCATCCTGTATAAATGAAGGAAAAAGTAAATGCTCCCGCTCTCCTCACAATCAGTAGGTAAGAAAGAAGAAATTAGTTTCTTGCGGCTCGTGTATGGAAAGCTTCAAGCGAGTCGTGCTTGTTGCGGAACTCATAATTGAAGGAGAAAATTCATTTAAATTTTCTCGACCGATTTTGTGATTTCAAGTTCATTCGAAGGATTTATGTACATATCTGTGAACCACATAATCGGTTTTTGTTTTTGTTTTTTTTTTTTAAATTTTCTTATTGTTAAGGGATTATTTTTTGTTTCTTTTTTTTAAACCATATAGAGTAAGTTTTTGGACATATGTGGCCTTGATGGACCCTGAGAATTTAAGAGAGCTTTTTGCCATCTCATAGTTACTTACTTAGTTTTATCAACCTTCTTGGAGGGGTGAAAGGGAATTTTTTTGGTTAATAAGATGTAACACGTCAATTTCCTCGACCGGATTTTTTGCCCGAAAATGTTTTTGAGGGTTTTTGTAGTTTATATCAGCTCGTTTTTGAATGGAGAAAGGTGTGGCCATAAAATATTAAGTAGGTACTATTGGCTATTTGAAAATCCTGAATGAATGGAAAGTAAACAACATCTGCTAAAGCACTAACACATTCAGCGGAAATTTTAATAGCACCCACTGACTTTGTGATCAGTCTGGAAATAGGTAGTTGAAAGTAGTGGGGCTACCTAAGGTAGTCAAATGTATCAGTACCTATTGGAAAGGCTCACAGGAAAAGGGTGACAGGGGAGGGGGAGGGGTTAAATAGCTATCGAGTTGTCATTTACCTGCGTGAGAAAATTAATGGAAAAAGAGTATAACTTATTGTCATAGGCATTACACTGTAAGCTTATTCCAAGTGATAAAATAATTTTGCTCATTTGTTTCAACTACGCACATCATCCCTCTTAAGCGCACCTATGTTTGTATTAATGCTAGCAGCAAGTTTTTCGATACTGAATTTGATCACTCAGCAACCTATCAGATGATAATGGAAATTCATGAGAGCGTTGCCTTATAAATCATAGGTACTCTGTATGGAATGATGAATTATTCATGAAACAACCAGTGAATGAAGTAGTAGAGCACAAATTTTACCAAAATGAGTCTATTTGGTGTGGCATGACTTTAAACCAGCTAGGTATTTTCATGACTTTTGGGATTATTATTCTTTAGAGCATCCAAACATCCAAACTTTGTTCCTACAGACTCTAGGTACACCATACTCTAAGGAGCATTGTAAAAGAAAAATTGTCGATGATTGCAATGAAATGAGAAATATTTTCATTTCCCCTGAATACTTAATTTCTCATTGAAAATTTGGCAACAGGCATACTTATCGCATAAAATGATCTTCCTAACTTGAGGGTGCCAGCAGCCTGATTGTTGAAAGTTTGTGTTTGAAAGGTAGACACAGATGACATTGGTTAAAAGGTGGAGCGTTATTGATCAAATATGTCTTATCGCTGCTTTATCGTGCCTTTGTCTGGTGGAATGGACAACATACTGTCAGAAACTTAAGAGATGCCTTTAGCTTGTCTAGGGTTCCACCCATCAGAGGCACGACAAAACAGCGACAAGACATAGCGCCGACCAATCACGTACCGCCTTTTGACCTATGTCATCTATGTCTACCCGAGAAACACACAATTTCGACAATCAGGCTGCAGGTTCTGACAATGAATACCTATTAAGAGAATTTCTCACTGACCTTATTAAGTATCGGCCATTGCAAAAAAATACCTGCGCATGCAATGAAATAGCTTGTCTTTCTCTTGGATTAATTTCGAATAATATCGCTTCACCATAAAATTTGTCAAATCATATACTTGCCCACCTAGGTAGTGCCTTAAGTTATTTTAAAAAATGCAATAGCCACGAAGAAAGTATTTGGTCGTAATACAGGCATTTTAAGGATAAAATATTGCAAAATTTACCTCTTAGTTTCCTTGAGTTTTTAAGGTTCACTGACAGACATCAACCGAAACGGCAATCTCTTGATAAGAGCATTTAGTTAATATATGGAAGGTGATATGCGAGCTTTCCATTTCTTCTCATAAATGATACCAATTGATCTAATCACATTCAGCCTTGGACGATTAGCGGTGCAGAAACTAGGTAGGTCAATACTGAACTCCGAACACCTGATATTTTACGTGCACTGTTTCACTGGAGTAATTACATGCTGGGAGCTGAGCTTAGAAAGCACTCGCTAGGTCAAAATGGAATAATACTTCAGTAACACATCTAGCAATAAGTATAAATAGCAATAAGTGGGTGCAAACATAACCTTATGACTTGATGTAAACAAACACTCAATACGTGAATGACACAGAGGCTCCCTCTAGCAAACTGGTCCTCATTTAAAACAGAGAACTGAGATTAAATATCCATTAACAGGGTGGAGATTATCCCCTCACATAAGCAGCAAGAAAGAGGGGCGGCGATTTAAACAAAGCTTTCCATTCCGATTTAGGTGGGTATATCCTCTCACTTACTGGGGCTGATGCGATCAGGCAAGGCTCATAGACAAAGTAAGGATCATGAAGACATACTTCTGGCTGGATAAAAAGATAATTGTTAATATAATTGTATTCAGCCTTGATTGACACAATCGCACTTATTCCAATGGAACTAGGTAGGAACTGGCACCTACGTATGTTACTACTGTAGTCCTCTTAACAGATAAGCAATTTATTCTGTTACGCTTTTGTACGGAGGAAGAATGGACGCACCCATTTCACACGGTAATCGATGCAAGAAAATGAAGCCTTCATTGTGTTTTCATCATCAACTTATGAAATTATGAGAATAATACGAGTACATACCTTTCATTAAAGACCTTGTTACTAAAGTTGGGCAAAATGATGTTTCTAACAACTCCTGACGCAAAATCAAAGAGACTCAGAAGAAACCAATTTGAGCAAATGCTCACAGTCAAAGACCTTTGATTATGTGACATTCAGTTGACCTATGATTGAACTGTTCCGAAAAGGGATGGAATTGTGCCTCACATACTCAGGTACGCAAGCCGCGCGTAACAAGAACGGTAGAAGAGATAGGAGGATTCCAAGATAAATCATGAAGGAAACATGTTCTTAATGTAAATAACATACACTTCAGAGAAGCATAATCACTCCAGAGCACATAGGTTGATGGCAAGATATAGAGCGAATAAATTTTGGTCGAAGTTCAGTGACAGTCGCATGTGAAGACCGAGGCTCATATTCCAGTAATTTTTAGACTTTAGTAGTGAGAATACATTCTGTGATGTAAATGCTGCTTCCTTTGGAGAGTTTGGCACAATTTCGGTGTAATTTCTTTGACGTAATTTACCGGAATTACATCTATCGCTTCGGTCAGGTACTGACATAAACATGACGACATAACCTCACTTAAAATTTTGTCACATATCGTTCAATAAAATAAAGATATCACTTGAACATTTTAAGAGAAATTAAGGTATATCGGGCTCCAGTAGAACACGTGAGACGTAATAATAAGAGTACGTACATATAGTAGTTAGCATCTACAAAGAATTAAACTCTTATCCAAATTAGGTAAATCTATTCACAACTAGTTAAAGAGGTTGGTAACGACCGACCAGAAATCACTTGAGATTTTTAAGAAACCAATGAAGTAGTGTATCGGGATAAAAGTGGGCGTAATAATATAAGTGTGTAATATTAGTTAGGATCTAAAATGAATTGAACTTTTAAATTAAATCTGTTCATTATTCACAAATAAATACAGTAGATGGAGGTTGATAACGACGACAGGAATTTCGTTCCCGAAACTCGGACGAACCTGAACAGAATGAACCAATGGCGTTGAACCATTATATTACTGGTTTTTTTCTAAATTCAAAAATTATAGCTAAAATTTTGAAGGATGTAAGCGGATGCTGGATTATCCGTGAGATAAAGCGCTTTTTTATGTGGCAAAATGAAATCCTCACATCTTCACGGAGTGCCCTTTATATAGGCTCCATTACGATCTGCGGCCGGGTAAGCGAGAAATCTGTTGTTAAAGATGGTCATGACGGGCAGTTTAGTCGTATTTTCCGTAATTTCTCTTTTAGATCACTAGGAATGTTAAAAAACTGTAAAAACCCATGGACACGGTAACATGACGATTCTTTAGGTACCCACTTTTATGGGTCTAAGGTTTACCGTTATCGCGGAGTTTGAGTGACTTTCTCAGGACCCTGGATTCTTGAAATTCAAATTTCCCGGCAAAGTAAAAAGTAAAATTTTCCTTGTTTTGGGTCATTAAGTGCTTATAACTTTTTGAAAACTCAATGGATCTTAATGAAACCCTTAAACGCCATCCGGCTAACTTAGCTGCGTCCATAGACACCAAGATCGTTGGAATCCGTGCCGCCGTTTGCTCTGAATTCCATTCTAAATCGAATCAATTTTCAGATTAAGGGAGTTGCCTGTGACTAAGAGTGTCGGCCACCCGTTTGTTATCGGGACTTTAGTAGGACGTCATTTTCCTCGACCGGGGGTGGCTACCGCCACTCTTGATCATATTCCTTGTGGGAAAAAAAAAAAAAAAAAAAAAAAAAAAAAAAAAAATATGCTCAGGGATCTGGCAAGCATTTTAAAGGACGCACGGATGAAACTTCGTGTATTGGCGAAGGCTGTTGTGTCAGGGATTTTCCTTTCTTGACGACTACCTCGTTAAAAAAAGTTTGGAACTTGCCCATGGATCTAGCATCATAATTAAAGCTCTGACAAGCGATGGTCCGCCAGCAAACGTAGCAGCAGCAAAAGAACTTGGCTGTAATTTGGATATATATTACGATGATTTTCAGCCCTGGTTTAGTTTCCGTATTAGGTAGGCTGCATTGCAGTTTTATCAATATACGATCCTAATTTAGTCAACTGTTCAAATGCATTGTTTTTTTCATTACGATAAGCATATTGTATAGACTTTACCAGACTACCACCATTATAATTGTACTCCTTATAATCATGCTCATGTTCTTTACAAGGTTTCAAGTTTTTTTTTAATGTCTCAACAGTGTCTTTATGACATGTATGGTGAAGAAATTAAAAGTCGAAATTCACCACCACGTACCAGGGTGGCCACAGAATTAAGCAAATTAAATTCCCTGATATTTCCCTGATACATTTTGGCGAAATTCCCTGACAATTGAGGATGTGACGTACGGTTAAGAAGGCACAATCGAAAACGGTTTTTAGGCAAAATTTTTTGTTCGAAACCTCAAACAAATTCTAGAGCGCAAATGAAGGTTATTCAACAAATTTTCCCTCACATTTTCGTCATTTCCCCTGACATTTCCCGGTTTTCCCTGAATTTCTGACCGCAACCCTAACTCACGAACTTTCCGAAGCATTTGCGATATTAGACAAGTATCCGGGGCGAGAAAGATCCTTATGGGCACCTATCCTTCCCCCGAAAAGCATTGTCTCATGGTGGAAAAGTGAAGATTTTTCGACGACAAACCCGAGGTGAATAATTAACATTCAAACGATACGCGGCGACACGCATTAGCGGCACTTTAGCGGCAACGCTAATTGAATTTATTAGCCGGGCACTTTGAGGAGGCGCCGGCCGGGGGGCGGGGGGCGGGGGGGGGGGGGCTGACCGCCATCGACGTCGACGTCTCGTCCATCCGTCGGCAGACGTGGTCGGTCATTCGATGCGCCTTCATGAAATTTATGCCACCCGCAATGCTCCGGCGGCGTCGCGCATACACAATGTCGTTGCGGCGTACGTGTAAAATACTCCTCCACGTTTCGCGGCCGTAAAAATAGCCCCCGGTGAGATCTAATACTCTTGTCGGCGACAATGCTGCCGTCGTAAGGAAGAACGCCGTATGAGCCATCGGGCGTTGCCGAATTTCCTCGGAAACATAACGAATTTTCAGGAAAATTTGCGAATACTTCTCCTCCGAGATTTCATAACATTTTGCTCGAAATTTGGTGTAAAAAATCTGAAAATGGACCACTAGATAAGGTACGAATTTCAGCATTCTGATACATGTTTCTTAACCAAAATTTTACGTAAAACACGATGCGCACAACGAAAATTACCGAAATTAACTCCTTACGAAGATATTTAATGATTCTTGATGCGTGAATTCAAACCACCCGCTCATGAAAACACGATGCTCTACGTGATTTGCATCGCGCGCTAAACGTTATCATGACAGTCTTTGCAATATAAAAATCTGGCAACCTCAATCTTGACGCTTTGGCTCAGCTATAGCAAATTGCTAATAGTTTGAACAACACATGGTGGGAAATGAACATTGCTCGATTGAGAAGCTTCCTGAAACCAGTGTAGTGGGCGATTTGACTCACGTAGAGCTTTGAGTTTCTCGGGAGCGGGCAGTTCAAATTCCTCGTAACCAATGTGAAATAAAAACGTATTAACGTTGTTAGGAGTTGGTTTCCGTAATTTTCGTTGTGTGAATCGTTTTCTACGTGAAATTTTGGTTAAGAAACATGTATCAGATCGCTTAAATTCGTACCTTGTCTAGTGGTCCATTTCAAGGAAAAATATTCGTAACTTTCCTCGGAAAAAACCATTTTACCGAAGGAAATTCGGCAACTCTCGAATATTCGTACGGCGTTCTTCCTTAGCAAGGCATAATGCTTTCGGCCCAATTCTCGCTCTTTGAGTTTCGCTCGAGCGTCGCATAGGTGACGCCTGACGACGCGACGGTTCATCGGACGGGCGTGTATTCTGAATTTATACCGCCGTCGATTTTCAAAGCTATTTCATCCCGAAAATTGACGGATGAAATGAACTGGAAGTTCGATCTTTTACCTTTTGCCTGCAACAAATTATGAAGCGTTGAGCTGAGGTCTAACGTCATTTTAGGCAACATTTTGCGAAGGGATTTGGTTCTCTTTTGGAACCAAATCTTGAGTCAGACAATTTTTCAACCAAATCTACGAGCCCGTTATTATGAGCTCGTCATCAACGTGAGATCTTCCCTGTAATTTCACGTAAAAATTTCAGATAATTTCAAAAAGTTTCTGAAATTTCAAGTCATTGAAATTCAACGTGAAATTTCATCAAAAATAGACCTATACCGGGTGATTCAGACCACCCGGTACCAATACAGGCCCGTATTGGTATTGAGAATATATGGTTATTTGATAGCTGCGATGCTTTTTTCTCGGTGTTTTGAAGAATTTTATGATTTTCATACGTCGTCTTCTATGTCTAACACTGGTAAAAAAAACCTCTTGGTTCAAGAGTGCAGTTTCTTGTCGCCGGATTTAAGAGTCTGGACTCTTGTTTCAATGTAAAATCCGCTTGAATCAATGCAAAATTCGCTTGAATCAATGCAAAATTCGCTTGAAACAAAAGTTCAAGACTCTTAAATCCGGCGACAAGAAACTGCACTCTTAAGTCAATGCACCATTGCATTGATCCAAGAGATTTTTTTTACCAGTGAAGGTCCCAAATTCTCTTTCCACTCATAAACTGCCCCCAATGTTAAAGAGTCTGTGGTGGACGAAGCGTTTGGAAGTTATCTGATGGGATGGTGTTTGGTTGTGTTTCAGACGTTCTGTGTTGTATCGAAGCGGTTTCGGAAGAATTACATCCACCGGTTCACGGCGACGGCCTCGCTGTTCCTCTTCTCGCCTTGGAACCCGATCCGGCGGAGCTGCATATTCCTCTCGACGAACCAGTACTTCGACTACGTCGTCATGACCACCATCCTCCTCAACTGCGTCTTCCTCGCCAAAACCGACCCCGTCGAAGAGGCCGAGTAAGTACATGAAATCCTCCAAGAACGCCGTATGAGCATCCGAGAGTTGCCAGATTCCCCTCGATAAAAAAGTAATTTTGACGAAAATCATGCACTATCTCTTCAGGGTTGCCACAGAATTTAGAAAATGAAACTCCCTGCCATTTCCCTGACAAATTTTGGTGAAATTCCCCGACAATTGAAGATATGACGGATGGTTAAGGAGACATAATTGAAAAAAAAAATCTATTTTTCCAATTTTTCTGATCCTCCTTAACTGCGTCTTTCTCGCCAAAACCGATCCCGTCGAAGAGGCCGAGTAAGTACATGAAATCCTCCAGCTACACAACGGACCACTGGACTGCCGCACCGTGGATCGATGCAATAGGAGAGGTCCGACAAAATTTGGAAACTTTAAACGCTCATAATTCCGTTTATAATAAAATTTGGGGCTCTAAGAGTGGTTTCATTGGATTCCTCGTGACATTCTCTTCTAAAATCACCGCTTGAAAAATGACGAAATATAAAGATCAAAATTTGCAATTTTCGTCAAAAATTTCATGTCCGACCTCTCTAATTGACTCATGCACATTTTTATTTGAAATTTTTAGATCTTTTAAATTAAATTGCGTACAAAAGTGTCTACAAATTTTGGAAAAAAATATTCACAATTTTCTCGGTAATTTTGATTTTTATGGAAGGAAACTTAGCAACGCATGAAGGCTCATACGGCGTTCTTCCTTAGCACGGCAGTACACCAGATACGCATTAGGTACGCAAGTTAAGCATGTTTCTTTAGCCAAAATTTCACGTAGAACACGATTCGTGCGAAGAAAATTACTGAAATCAACTCCTAACCAAGATATTTGTGTTTCTTGACGCGAGAATTTAAAGCTGTCGCTCATAAAAATACAAAGGTCTACGTGAGTCAAGTCGCACACTTAACTTGACCATAACAATCCCTGCGATATAAACATCTGGCAACCTCAATCTTGCCGCTTTGACTCGGCTATAGCAAACTTTTTACACTCTACACGATAAAGGGTGGGAAAGGGACAATGTTCGGTTGAGAAGCCTGCCAAAACTGTTGTGAGGCGCAATTTGCCTAACTATGGGTTGCGTTTCTTGTGACCGGGCAATTCAAAATTCCCGTGACCAATGTAACATAAAAACGTTGATTTCTTGATTGGGAGTTAATTTCAGTAATTTCGATGCGAGAATCGTGGTCTAAGTGAAAATCTGGCTAAAGAACATGTATTGAATGATTAACTTCGTACCCTGTCTAAGTGGTCCATTGGCGACTGAAACATTTATTAAGTATTCGTCCATTCCTGCATCAAAGTAGAGGCGGCAGATTCTACGAAAAGTAGGCCAAGGTGTGCGACATTCCGACTGACTATTCTCTGCCTCCTTCAAAGATTCGTTGAAAACAGAATTCATCATTCCAACAGCGGCGCGATCTCAGAGAAAAGTACCTCGAGCCCAGTTTCGTTACGCGTGACGTAGTTTCTTGCTTAATCCTTCCGGCATTTCTTCAAGCGCAGTTCCTCTTCCATGAAAAAATCTCCTTCCTTTTCCCCTGAAATTTTTATTAGAGAGCGGCCAAGCACGAAACCAGAACCCCTCTATTAATTGACAAGTCTTTCAAGTTGTATACATGGGGGGGGGGGGGGGACTTAACCCAAACTGGACGTATTTCTATCAAACGGAACTATGTGCATTATGACGTGAGCTTTGTTATGTATATATTCTTATTGGTCTCAGGGTTCATGTTTCAATGCACATAGTTCCGTTTGATAGAAATACGTCCAACTCATCGAGTGCACTCGCAATAAGCTAGGTTCTATATTTGATTTTTCAATTCGTAGAAACACCGAATGGACCGCGCTTAACAGAAAGGAACCAAGCCACATCCGCTATTGCCAAATTTAATAAGGCAATTACATTTTTTAAAAAAGAACAATAGTGCGGATTCCTTGGAAAATGGTAAGAAATGTGTTTCGTACTGTGCGGAAAATTCACTGAAATTTTTACGAAGATCCGCACAATCGTTTTCATGAGAACAATTATATCGTCCTATTCAAATTGGGAACAGATGATGTGGCTTGGTTACTTTCTGCTGGACGCGGTCCAAATCGGTTCCTGAGCTGGGAACTGATGCTTGTAAAAAGAATCGAAAAGAAAAAAGGCAGTTAAAAAATAGCGCCAATTTTTGGCAATGAAACTTCAATGAACAAAAAAAGATGAATTTCAAATGATTAACATCAACTGTGCAACACGGCGTGCTTTGCGATACATTGATTCATCAGCCATTTAAAAATATATAAAAGGATCAATAAACAGGGTGTTTGTAACGAACACTAATGATAGATTCTTTACCATAACTTCAAACGGCAAAATATCTATAATAATGAATCGTTCACGCCGCGCCACCGCGAAACACCTCCTCTTCGAATTTACAATCTTGAATTTTGGCCGTGTTACCGCTATTAGACATTCCAGACACTTGGACATTTGGACTAAGTTAAGCAGAAGGGAACCAACCCACATTTTGGAAAAAATTGAGTTATGAGTGGTTTTGAACTCAACCACTGCTCTACTATCTATCGCCAAAAATTCAAAGTTTTTGTTGGAGCAAATTTTGCAGAAATTGAACTCGAAGTCTATCTTTTACATTAGTTCTTATGCAGGAGCCAAACTTTAAACCTCTTTTTCTCGGTTCGATCCCGATGTGGCTTGGTTCCTTTCTGTTTAACTCCGTACATTTATTACTTACGGACTTTTTTTACTTTGGACATTTTTGCACTCTGGAGATTTTGACTAATCACCCCATCTTCTATCCTTATTCGCACTTGGCTTGCTACATTCGTATAGGAGTGACGTAACGTGAGAACCTGGCATGGTGTTTCAGATACATCTTCCTGGCGATTTACACGGCGGAAATGATAATCAAGACGATCGCCAAGGGCTTCATCCTGAACAAGTACACGTACCTGCGAAACCCTTGGAACTGGCTCGACTTCGTTGTCATCACTTCCGGCTACGCGACCATCGGCATGGAGGTCGGAAATCTCGCCGGGCTCAGAACTTTCCGCGTGCTCAGGGCGCTCAAAACGGTCTCCATCATGCCAGGTAATTCCTAGCACACTACAGCACGCTCACATTTACGCATCGAAAGACCTTCTCATTTTTGTTATTAGTTATACTCTCAAAACTTTTCGCAACAGGAATCGGGTTTTGGCTCAAATTTTGATCGAAAATTATGTGCACATCTTGTCTGCTATTTGCCAAAGATTATACAGGAAAGCATATGTAGTCCAACATTCGGTAAGCTGGCCACAAGGCATTTGATTGCAAAATGCCCGTACTCAATCAATGAATTTTTGAATGTCAATGAATGAATTTAAGACGATTTGTATGTAAATATGTTTATACCTATCAGTACCTTTATTTAGAAAATGACGTTTTTGTGAAGCCAAATGTGCAAAAAGCAAGAGAATAAATAAATAAAAAAAAATAAAATAAATATTTCATGGCATCTGAAGATGAAAAACCCATAGTGCTTTTGGTTAAATCAAATACCAAGATTCAGGGTTGCCACCGAGTCTAGAAATGAAATTCCCTGTCATTTCTCTGTTTTCCCTGACAAACTTTGGTGAAATTCCTTGACAATTGAAGTTATGCTGGAGGGTTAAAGAGACACACTGAAATAAAAAGTTCGGTAAATCCGAACTAGTTAGGATCATATGGAACCAGGTTTTGTTCGGTACACACAACCGAATTATTCGGTCTGTTCAGCCGAATTGTTCGGTTTGTGCGACCGAACCATAATAAATTCTTACAGTTCGGTTCAGTGGACCGAACAGTTCGGCTGAGCAGACCGAATAATTCGGTCGTGTGTACCGAACAAAATCGTGGTTCCATATGATCCTAACTAGTTTGGATTTACCGAACTTTTTTTTTCAGTGCATAATTAGAAACAGTTTATATGCAATTCTATTTTTCGAATGTTGAGCGCATTCTAGAAAACGAATAAAGGGAACTGGACAATTATTCCTTATGATTTTTCCTGACTTTCGAAAATTCCCTAAGATTTCCCCGTTTTCTCGGTATTTCCTGACTGTGGCAACTCCGGATATTTTGACAGCGCTGGCAACACCTTTCGAAGGCGCGATATCTGTCTTTTCGAGGCTGTTGTCTCCTTAGCAGTGCTCTCGTAGACACAATCAGGGAAATTACTTTCCCGTGTTTGCGAGGAATATAATTGAAATGAACAGGACGGCGGCAGTGGGGTTCATAACCTATAAACAAGCTCGCGACGAGACGGGGCGAGGGTTGGGGGGGGGGGGGGGGGTGGCGCGACGGCAGTGAAACACGTGAGACGCGCCAGAGCGGAGAACAAAAGTGGATTGAGAATTATTCGCTGCACATTCTCTTAAACCACCATGATGCGAGGCCAACAGCAAGCTCGGGCGCATTTGCCAACGTAAAGCTTCATATTTTTTCTAGCGGGATCGCCGGTGGAGTTGGTCCAGCGTCAGGGTTGCAGGCGTGAAATGGAAAATATGAAAGATTGGCAATTTCCGTGAAATATTTCATGGAATTTCAGGGACTGTGAGAGGTTTCGTATTTTTCAGGGATTATAGTATGCAACCCGCACTCAATTACACATATAAACGCCAGACACAATTTTTTCATTTTGCGAAACATGAGAAGGAACTGGTATTTTTCAATATTTTTCATAAATTTCTGATATTTCAGCAGATACTTCACGTGAAAATTCAAAATTTTATTTTTCATGAACAATTGCAACCCTGTAGCGGTAATCATACTCCCTCTGGTAGATTAAAAATGAGGAGCTTGGAGGACAAGGCGCTTAATTGCAGTTTTTGAAAAAATTAAGATATTAATGATTTTAAGTACAACTAGATCGCATTTAGCAAAAAGGAACCAGCGCGATTTCCGTGTTGTAATAATATTGCTTCCTCATAATCATCTAAAAAATCTCCTAGATGAGCAAATTGTTTTGACTTCCCACCAAAACATACTTAATTTTGAAGGAAAATAATTTTGCAAATTTCGATACTGTATACGTATATTAAGTATTTTTCTAGGAAAAGGGGAAGTTGCACGATTTTGAAAACACTATAATCAAACTGGTCCCTTTTTGCTAAAGACCCAACTAGTCTCAATGCATATTCTGTGAAAAGTCGCTTCCACATTATAATTTTTCAGCATCAACAAGTCAGTTGGAATTTTCTTTCCTTCATGAGGATCCATGCAATTCCGAAACTTCAAGCACGTATTATTTCTCGAAATAGCAAAAACTGCACTTATACGCCTTGTCCTCTAAAACCTTCAGTATTGGATGTATGCAGCTGCTTTATCATATAGACTTCTAGCCTACTGTCGAAAGCCACTTTTTCCCCAATCTTTTAATTATAGAGGCACGCACTTAAATCCAAAGGAATTTTATCGTTTGTGACATGAGGCCTGCCATGCATGTCCTCTTATGGATTTCAAAGTTCACGACGGAATGGATACAGTTCCTGTTGATTTAAATACGTCCAGATGATCTAAGATTTTTTGTGATCACTAAGTCGCTATGCACCGGAACTGTTCACGTGGAGTAACTAGTGCTTCATCGACTGATGAAAGCAACGTAGAAGAAACCACGGGTGTCACTACCGCGGTGGATGACGACAAAAACCCGAATTTTCAAAGGGCGTAATCTAGGTTACTATTGAACGTAGAAAGTTGCAGTTTGGACAGATCTTATTATATGAAGCTAATCTACAAGAGTCACGTATCAAAACACGGTTTCGTGACCTGCGCAACCGACCCATTTTGCAACAGCCCTATTTTGCTCTTCAGTAGGAAAATACACATTCCCAACATCTTGCCTTAAAATTGCGGTAATTTGACGATATTTTCGCAGCCTGCGGCGATATCTGCTTCGCCGAGGAGGACGCAGGTTGAAAAAATCGGGAAAAAATGCCTGGCGCTAGCCTCGTCCATTTCTCTCGGTATAACGGGAGCTGGGAGTAAGTGAGTTTACGGGTCGGGAGGCAGACGACGTTGGCCGGGCTCGGACGCAGCGAGTCGTGGCCGCGTCCAAGGAAACGTTGACCGTGATTTTATGAGCCGGAGCGGCCGGAGCGGGCGTCGCGTCGGCCGGACGTTTCCGGTCGGCGGCTCCCTGATACCGCTCCTGAGTTATGCTATTTCCGCCGGCCGCATCCCTCCAAGCGCCAGCTTCTCCATCGATTCCTTCCCTAGGAAATTGAAACTCAGGATCCCGATAATTCTTGTCTCGGCTTAAATCCTCATTTCCCTCACCAAAGAACCTAACTCTATTTCCATGCTAGCAGATTTTCCCTCGCAAAGTGCTATTAAATTAACCACGAGCAGATTAGGAAATTGTACACGCATTTACACGGAGAAAAAAACTTCGTGCGTGGGACCCGAAGTTTAGGTCATAAGGATCTCTGAAGTTTTCAGATTGAGCATCTGAACACTTAAGGTCTGGCTGCCGATGTTCAGGTCTGTAATCTGAAACTTCAGTTCCTACATCTGAAGTACTTCAGATGTGAGAACCGAAGTTTTTCGGCTGGGAGAACCGAAGTCTTTCAGATGTAAGAACTGAAGTTTCAGATGTGTGATCCGAACCTCGACAGCTAGACCTTAGGTGTTGAGATGCTCAATCTGAAAACTTCAGAGATCCATATGACCTAAACTTCGGGTCCCACGCACGAGGTTTTTTTCTCCGTGTATGCTAAAAGAAACTACGTGCAAGCGAAAAGATGGGGTGCGCTCGTGGAAGCTGGATAAGAAACAATGTAAAAGTGGATAAAGTTCCTTTTGAGAAAATTGAAAAGCGGGATTTTACAAATCAAAAGGGACTGAGCGCTAACTCGTGAGCCGTGGACATATCACAAGAGCCTTGTGGGCAGGGCTCATGAATTAAAGCGCCCCGACGACGAGCTCGTCGCCGTTTTGCGTCTCGATCGTTGCCGCTGACGTCACTGGCACATTAAAATCCCCATTCATTCTTATGGCCCGACCACTAACGAGCACACCCCATCTTTCCACTTGCACACAGTTCCATTTAGTATAAATACGCCTATTTCTAATTAGATCCCGATAATTCTTGTCTCAGCTAAAATCTTCATTTCCCTAACGAAAGAACGTGACTATATTTCTATGTTGCCAGATTCTTCCTCGCAAATTACATATAGACCGAACCGTTGAACGAAGAGGAACCAAGCCACATCAGCTATTGCCAAATTTAACTGACCCATTCAATTTTTAACATGAATATTATTGTGCGGATCACTGGTAAAAAAAACCTCTTGGTTCAAGAGTGCAGTTTCTTGTCGCCGGATTTAAGAGTCTGGACTCTTGTTTCAATGCAAAATCCGCTTAAATCAATGCAAAATCCGCTTGAAACAAGAGTTCAAGACTCTTAAATCCGGCGACAAGAAACTGCACTCTTAAGTCAATGCAATGCGGCATTGGTCCAGAAGGTTTTTTGTTACCAGTGATTACTATGAAAATCCGAAGAAAGTTGGTTCGTGCTATGCAAAAATTCACCGAAAGTTGCGCAAAATCCGCACAACCGTTTTCATGTAAAAAATTAAATTGCCGAGTTAAATTTTGCAATAGCTGATGTGTCTTGGTTTCATTCTGTTTGACGCGGTCCGTAGTCACCATGAGAACATCGACATTTGGAATTGAAAATTTCATCGATTTTTTTTTTCACGGATTTTCCATTTTTTTTTTCACGAAAAGTAAACCACAAAATAACCCTGGCCTTCGGTTGACAATTTGAAGAGGAAAAGCCAGCTACTTTTCATGAAGTTTAATAAAAAACGAATGTCGAATAGCAACGTCGGATTTGGAGGAATGCATTATCCCAGTTTCTTCATTGTTTTCTACGCTAAATTCACCGTGAGTTGTACCAAATTCAACACACAATTTGGGCTGGTTTGTGTTTCATTTCCTATGTTGACCAAAAGTAACACAATGGGTTGGTGTACGGGGATTTCAAGGAGAAAACGTGTTTTAAGGGAAAAACCTTGAATGCGGCCTCATACGGGCTGTTAGAAAGAGCCACGGATATTGGACTCAGGATCCAAATAATTTTTGTCGCGGTCCAACCCTTAGATGCCGAAGCGATTAAACAGACAAGGCTTGCAAAAAACATGTGCTCCGCGGGTTGTACCGGGAAGGCGTGTACAAGTTTAGGTCATGTATCTACAAATAATACATCGTAGACAAAGCATCAAACATTCAATTGAAAGAAAAGGAAAGAAAATCGAACGTCCACACAGCCGAAGATAGGAGAGACGTAGTTAATGAACTGTTCTACCGAAGCTAGATGACCTTACATTGAAAGCATGGAGCGGAGAAAAGAGAGTTCACGTTCACGCCGCCGCACGCCAGAGCGCCTTCAATTGTGCAGACGCAACACGGACATCCATCGAGCTCGAATAGTTGTATCTTCGCGCCGTCATCAACGCGTATGCTTTGCAATCGCTTTTTTTGGGCGCGCCCGCTAGCGGGTTCGCACTTTGCCGACGTTGTTGGCCCCCCGCTGTGCAATGTACCTTGTGACTCGCCACCTTTATTCATTCGACCTGGCGCCATTTTCTTAAGTTCATTTATGTCACCTTCACCTGATTCATTGTGAATTTTTTGGTCACTCTGAAATTTGAAGATCCTGATCTTCCAACAATTCACAATTGCACAATTGTTTGTTAAAAATTGCATACAATTTTTAAACGTTAAACTTGGAGACTTTTGAAATTTACACATGAATGACTTGAAGACGTCACAATGTCTCTGCCTCATTTCTTCTTGGTCTGATTTAATGTGTGATCAAGATGACCGTCATAGACTTTATTTTGTCTTTTGAATACGTCTAATTTTTTCTTTGCAAGTAAATACAACTGTTTAATTTCGGTCATTTCATATCCTCCGTGAGTCAGTGCCATGTTATTCTTGTGGAATTCTGTATACCTACTTTATACTATTTCTGATATTGAAACTTATTTAAAAATGTTGCACAAAGGTAATAATGAAAAACCCCTCATTGCGCTAGAATCCATCGAAATAAAGCGTGCAATGCTGAAGAACACACCGTTACGAAACACACGATCAGATTTGCGAAAAGTATATCTAGTTTGACGGATCTTTGTGTAGATCTCGTAAATTAACAGCTTCACTGTATTGCACCACATGTTGTTCAGCTAGAGTAGGTCTGATGGTCTTCTGGTCACTGCTCATATACTTTGTTTTCATTTTCATAATTCTTATCACTAAACCTTAGTCTTGAATGTTGCGTTCTTTTCTACTTCAATTTTCTCTAGTTCAATTTTCATAGAATGTGTATTGATTTGTTTTGCTTTCGTTTATGGTTTATTATATGTACAGTGCGATATTTCTTTATCTTGTGAAAGTTTTTCTGTGTTTTGTGTTCATAATTTTATTCTTGCTGAAGATGACATTGTTGTGCCAAAAGGCATTCAAGGGAAAGAAAATAAACATTTAGATCCCTATTCAAAATGCGTGTTTCGGTAAACTGTTGATTATTTTATTACTATATAAATTCAAATGATAAAAATGTAGCAAAAATAAACAATTTTTCAAAACCCGGCACGCTGGCTTGATAATGAAGTTCCACTGCTGCCATCTTTGTTCGCGCCGACCGACCCCCCTCGCACCCCTGAAAACCCTTCAGGAAGTCTTGCAGAATTAAAACGAGGTGGGCCTCGCATTTCATTTCCTGACGCGTTAAGTAAAACGAAGAGACGGAGAGTTAGGGACCTCCTCGAGTCTAGAAGCAATGCGGCGAAGTATTTGATAGACTTCGAGCTTTTGAGAAAAAGCGAATTAAAGTTCCTCTGCCTCGCATAAGAACACAGAAAAATGAAACGCGAGCTCCTTCTTAAAATCGAGGTGACAGAAACATCGGCACAAATGAATCTCCAAGACTTACTGAACGTCACTGCTGAAAGTATTCTGAATCCTGCCAATCTATCTCCGAATCCACAAAGTTTGAAGGTACGATTGGTCCGTGAGTGGGTTTATGACGGAACGTTTGGACATAGCAGATACGAACCAAAATTCCAAAAAAAAACCTGTTACACATTAATTTTGTTTTTAACGTCACTTGTCCCTCTAAAAGCAGTGACTAAAATACCTGAAGAAATTCTATGGGTGAAACCCCGCCCCCAAATCACCCTCTAGAGCAGGCCTACAAGAATCGTGTTCGAGAAAGAAGCAGAGGAGTTAATTTTAGCCCACGAAAAATCAATTAAGGAGGAAATTGAAAGGTTGACTTCACACGAGAATGGTGGCTACGAGGTGGAATTTCAGCTTTACCACTCGATGCTAGACGGCAAGATCGTTGACACACTAACGGAGACAAATAGCTCACAAAAGTGTGTTATCTGCGGAGCCACGCCGAGCGTGATGAACAATGCTAACGTTCTTGAGAGACCAACACAAGAAGAAAGGTATAAATATGGTATATCGCCTCTTCACGGTTGGATTCGATTCCAAGAATGTATTTGCCATACATCGTATAGACTCCCAATAAAATGTTGGCGTGCCCAATGCAAGGAAAACCAAGCCATTCTTGCTGAAAGGCAAAATTAAGTCAGACGGTCATTAAAGGTCGCCTCCGACTCACCATCGACACTCAAAAACCTGGATCCGGCACGACAAACGACGGTAACTGTGCAAGAAGATTTTTTGCCAATTCTGAAGTAACAGCCGAGGTGACAGGTATCGATAAACAGCTCATAGATAACTTTCACGATATTCGAAGAATCTTGAGCTCCACTGATGAAGTTAGAAAGAATACAAAAACTTTCGGAAATCTCCCGAGAGAACCCTTTAAGTTATATCAAGAACTTAACTGGAATTATAAGTCGGTGTCGACGTTAAAGTCGACAGCTCATTTTGGCCAAAACTGTCCGTTAAGCGATATTGTTCGTTAGCGTTTAAAATACAAATTTGGACCCTACGATAAGAACGTTACGGGTAAAGTCCGAACTGAATGATCGCGGTAAATGATGGCTGGTGAAAACTTTCAATGAATAAAGTACTAAGTCACAAGAGACTTATTTCAGGCATATTCCTCTCTGGAGGATCCACTTATAGATAATAATATAAAAAAGGCTCAGAGAGGGCGAATACCCTTTTCGTCTAGCGCATTTTCCCTCGCTTTTCCAAGAACGGTAATGGGTTCGAAATAATTCCACAGCATGCGGTGAACAAACAAGCTCGAAAACGCACTATTTTCGTCGACGACGAAACATTCCTCTCGTGGGGAAAGGAGTGGCGGGCGTGTTTCGCGATATATCGATATTTCACCATTTGAATATATGGCTCAGAATCGATTCTTAAGGTGACCATGCTTATCGATCCTTTTCCATTGGTTCAAATGGTAGATCAATCGATAGATCGCGAAGCACGCCACGCCACTGCCTCAGAGGAGAGTGGCTCGGAGGCTGGTCAACTATATGAAACGCGCCAACTTCGCTGAAACTTTTGGCGGGAGTCTCTCGTCGGGCGAGGGTTTAACTTTCGGAGAGCTGAGGTTTTTTGGGCAAGTACCGAGAACTGCCCCTCTCTCGTTAATTCCTCGAAATTTTCGTGCCCGCGTTTAGACTTCCTCAAGTTTGAGATTAATGTTCATTGGCGGGATTTGGGGCCGGAAACTTCGTTACGGTTACCTCACACACATCGTCCGCCACGCAAATATGCGAGTACTGGACCTCGAAATTCGGGATCCTGTGCATAATTTTCGGAGACCCAAGTATTCCAAAGTTTAAAAAAATCTCCAATGTTTGGCCCTACTCTCTAGTTGCTACATACTTCGGTAGCTAGAATAAGTAGTTTGCAAAAGAAAAGAGACGGCAATTATTGCATGGCTGCAATTCTTTTGTATATAACAGGCCCATTCTGGAATCTTTCAACATTGCATTTGTTTATGTAGTCAAAAATTGAATTTTAATTTTTTTCACTTTTTAAGGGCACATACAAAATTTGGAATGTGCGCCCCTCCGGCGAGGGGCGCACACTAACTCGAAATTTTCAAATGGTGATATTAGTGATGCGGCCACGTCCTGTGAAAGGTTGGTGACAAGGAGTGGAGGAGGAGATCAACGGTGCCAATTACTGGATGATGTCCACTGGAAAAAAAAAACCAATTGGATCTAGAGTCCAGACTCTTGAAAACATGGTCAAGAAAAAGTACTCTTGATTCAATCAGAATCTAGCTTAAATCAAGAACCAAGCCTCATAATTTGAGCGGATTTCGTTTTGATTCAAGCAAAAATCCGATTGAATCAAGAGGATTTTTTCTTGTCAGTGTTTTCAAGAGTCTGGACTCTGGATACAATGTGTTTTTCCTCCAGTGTTGGGCAGGATAAAGGGCTATGGCGACTGGGCGTCGCAGAGCGCGAGGCAGCGCTGCAACTTTATGAATGTATATAGTTATATTAAAAAAATAAATTGAAAATATGTGAAAAATCATAGACTAACTGGCTGAAATTCCCTGAACGGTTGGCGGTTTACGGAAGGATTTGACCCCCTCGGTTGAAGGAAGGTGTTGGCCGGGAGCGGAGAGGGAAGTCGGCGGGAGTTTGTCCCTGGGATAAAATTTACCTATTATCCACTAACTCAGCACCCGAGAGTCTACAGCGGGCCCTAAGTGGGCCAAATTTACGAGCGGCCGAGTGGTACCGCAGATTTACGGCGGCCGCCTCTCACCAACCAACGCCGAGAGCTTATTTGCACGGCTAACGAATAGCCGCCCGACGGAAGATTTACATTGTCGCAAGAAGTCATTGTCAAATTCCACTCCGAAAACCCGACTTTATCGCGTCGCTCGGGTACGAGTTGCTCCACCGTTTGACATTCCAGGAGTCTGCACAGAGAGGAACGCCATTGCCAAGGTTGGACGCTTTCAACATCTGTGCGACGATTATTGAAATTGATGGATACAACTATAGAAAAAGAAGACCCAAGGGAAAAGAAGGGATACTAATTGTCGTTTTTTATGGAAGCACTGGGCAAAAACACATTGGATCTATAGTCCAGACTCTTAAGAACATCGACGAGAAAAAGTACTCTTGATTTAATCAGAATCTAGCTTAATTCAAGAACCAAGCCTCTTAATTTCAGGGGACTTCGTTTTGATTCAAGCAAAAATCCGATTGAATCAAGAGTATTTTTTCTTGTCAATGTTTTCAAGAGTCTGGACTCTAGATCCAATGTGTTTTTTTCTCCGGTGAGTCTGTCAAGGATCTTCTTGAAACTTCCTTGCTCACCACGATAACCATACCAACGGTGAAACTAGCGGACCACGTATCTCGTTTGCCGCGTTTGCGGTACTGAATATCTCCGATCCCACTCCATATTTTTTAAAGAGAGCAAATCGAGATCATTCCTTGAAATTTTTTCAGGGTTTTCCTCGCACGGGGAGGAAGAATCAAGGGAAGTTGACAAGAATTATTGACGTTGAATATTTTTTCATTTTAAAAAAAAAAAGTGTGGCCGGAAGTCTATTAAGTCGCAAACCTGAAGACGTGTTCTGCGGGCAGATTATCGAAGTTTCTCAGTTTAGCAGAAAATCATCGCCTCTTCACGTTGTACCAGGAGATTCATAACGAAGGACTGAATCTCCTGAATGAATATAGAAATATGAGAAGGGAAATGCCATCTTGGGATTCAGCGAGTGATCATCATTGGATCGATGAAGAAAAGATCATTCGCCTTGCCCAGCCAGAAAGTCAGGAGTTTTCAATCAAAGACAATGGCCCCCAAATCCGGAAAACAGAGTTAACATCTTACGCCACCTCATATCTGGACTTAGATTACTACTCGTTGTGGAAAATGGGGCAGTCTCTTCATCCCATGTGTCAACACTTGCAACTGTGAACTGGCAAAGGCTGAATGAATGGACCAGTATAGTGTGAAAGTTTGAATCCATTACTTTTTCTTCTTAAAACGGCCACCAAAAAGAACTGTTCCCCTAATTTTTTTTTCGTGTGTATGATATTTGTATACATAAAGACATATTATATTGATTCAATTTTCGTTAAAAAAAGTATCAGCTGAAAATAAGTTTTTCTATTGGTAGAAAAAAACTAATAGCAAAGAAGACAAAATAGATATGATGTGATCCTACTGGTAAAGGTGGGTGGTTGCAATGGTCGAAGAAGGATAATAGATTAACTAACGGAAACCCACGAGAGACCCTTTTGTTACTCCATCATTTTCTCCCTTAGTGTATAGGAACCAACCATTTCAACTTATGGATCGCTCTATACTACTCCCTGTGTCTTTCTTGTCCATCCTTTCGTCTATATTCATTTCAATAATCAGCCCTATGGCATATAATTATGCCTGGTGCGATTTTTCACTAGTCAGTCGGGTCAGCAGGCCGATTATTGAAACTGATAGACAAAGCTATAGACAAAGAAAACAAAAGGGATATGGAGGGAACCTATTGGTGAAAGCTGGTGGTTGCAATGGACAAAGGCAGTAGGTAATAGACTAACTAACGGCAGCCCACGAGAAACGCGACATCATGTTCTCCCTTAGTCTATAAGAACCACACATTTCAACCAATAGGATCGCTCCATACCCCCTATGTCTTCTTAATCAATAGCTCTGTCTATAGATTTCAATGATCAGCCCGCTGAGCAGTCGTGTGGCCCGCGCTCACCGCTTTCTTTTTTTTCCCCTTAAAATTCCTCAAAACAAGCGACAACAAATTTCTCTTCATTTTTCCTGTTACACGGTTATGAACCGGACACAGATATTACAGCTAATCTCCCAGAATCAGAACCTCATGTTTTGCTTGAATCCATTAAAAGATTAATCGGAATCCGCAGCACAATCCCAGAGGAAATAAGGAATGCTCAGCTCAAAGACAAGGTCAGATATGATAGAAATCGCCTTCCATTAGTTTTCAAACCAGGTGATAAGGTAATGGTTACCACGGCTCGATCGAAGGAACTGGTGGCGGGTGAGAAAGTTGGGATGGGATGATGGGATCAGTAATTAATACATCGTCATCGCCTGGTTCTTTAAATAATTAATATCAATATTAAACCTAAGTTTAAACTTGAATTTCTCACATGACAAGTTTTTCGGAATTTTGAAATGATAAGCAAGTGTATCAGAACGAAAAAGGGCTTGCGGTTTGAAAGTCAGGTCGCCGAAACCGATGCAACTGCCGAGTGCCGGGGCCGCTATTAGATTCCAATTACTTGCGCAACAACGGTTTGCCCGTGAAACCGCGGTAGTTAAGCAGAGACCCACGATTAAAATGAGGTGGACTTCCGAAACTGCGGGGAAGCCGGAGTGACCGCGAAAACTCATCAAACGCGAGTAGCTAGGAAAATCAGGGAGAGATCACTTCATGAAATCTCAGTATCAAAGAGCAAAATACATAAGACGAACGTGAAATATACGTATTTTGCATCTGACTGATAAGGATGAATGAATACGCATTGATGAGGTGTAATCAAATCCTTTTAAGCCGTAAAGAACGAAGCCACATCAGCTTTTGCCATTTGGAGCTGGACGATTAATTTTTTAACATGGAAACAGTTGTGCGGATTCTTATGCGAATTTCAGTGATATTCAGCTCAATACGAAGCAAATTCCTTAAAATTCTATCCGCAGAAACGCCCTCTTATAGAAAACTAAATTAGGCAATAGCGGAATCCTTTCTGCTAAACGCGGTCCAATTGCACTAAAATTATGGCAAAGCATTAAAAAAGTCCGAACTCCACTACTAAGCGCACAACGATTTGCGAGGACCGTATCACGTTTCTATGTCGTTGGGCTTGTATGTTTGCCGAGAGAGATGTAAGAAAACCTAATGAAAGTGAGTAAAATAGGTCAATCAATCTTGCAAACTTCAATCCAGTCTTTCTTAGACGGTGTTTAGTACAGGAATATTATACTTCGTAGAATTATAATGAACCAACTTTCATCAATAAAGTAAGGAAAACGGCACAACATGGTTTTACATGCATATCGATGATGAGATTACCAGACCTCGTATCCTGGTTTGCGACGTTGAAGACTTCCTCTTTAACTTTATTTATTAAATGGAAAATTGCTAAAAGTCGATTCTTGAAAATTTCGTCATTTTTTCTTTGTGCGAAGAAAACTCTCTGGAAACTGCAGGTGATGATATCGATGTATTCTCCTTAAAGAAAATTAAATGGGAGCGGAGATTTATGAACACCACCAAGAGGACGGGTGGTTTGGAAATTTTACCGTGGATAAATATTAGGGCATCATCGTAGATCCAGCTAGACAGCTAGCAATTGCAAGTCTGCAATTTTGGGGTCATGTATTGAGAAGACCTCGAGGACATCTGCTCCGACAGAGGTCCAATCCAAGGTCCTCTGAAGCCCGGAAGACCTTGTCTGACATGGAAGGGTATGCTACAGAAAGCCATTGACTGGTCCTTCAATACTCCTCAGATTTAGGAAGAGATGCTTCAACAGCTCAAGATTCCGAAATGCATTATTAAAGAGGTACGATCCATCCCGGAGGAGTCGGATTCCGATCCAGACCCAATCTCCAACCAATCTGAGCGAGGCGAGGAAGTGGATGAACCAGAAGACGACTTCTTACCATGGTAGCTAGCCTTTAAGCTTTTGTAGCTTCGCGACAATCAATCGCGCGAAAGTTTCCTTGTCCGGTGCCGTTATCGCTAAAGATGAACCAGATGCTCGAAACCAGTCCACAGTATAAACGGTTTTAATAATAATTTGAATATGCAAGTGAGTCGTAAATTATACTTTTTTCTCTTAATTATACTTGAATTTGCCGTGAAAAAGATAACATCTTAATCAACATTAAGATCTCTTGAACCAGGCAGAGATCTGATATAAGGGACGATCTTCACGATATAATAATTTAATATCTTCATAAAGGCATTGATCCTTCTGATTTGAGAGGAACCCTTCTCAGTGGTAAATTCAAGAGCATGTCTACTTCAATCAAGCTTGTTAGCTTCGCCCTTATACCACGTCCCTCATACCTCGTCCCTCCTTCTATTTTATTTCTTTAAAAGAGAACAAGCCAGCATCATATCTTGAAGCTTTTTCAAAATTTTTTTCGCACTGAGACAAGAATCATGGGAGCTTATAGAAATTGGACCGCGTCAAGCATAAAAGAACTAAGCAACATTAGGTATTGCCAAATTTAACATTAACATTTTACTTTTTTAACAAGAGAACGTTTTTGCAGATTTCTTTGAAGATATATATGAATATGCTTAGAACTGAGCAGAAAATTCCTGAAATTTGCCCAAAAATCAGCAAAATCGTTTTCATGTGAAAAATTCAATTAGCTGATGTGGCTTGATTCCTTCCTGCTCAACGCAGTCCAATTGGACTGCATGTTGCACTCTGGAACTATAAATTCTGGCTCTTCTGGCAAAACACTTACGTGCATAGGGAAACTAATGACACATACGTTGTTTTTAAACCGGGCTAGGATTTACAGTTCCAAATTGCAAAACGTAGTCCAATTGATGCTGAGCAGTTTTCCGTTTTAGAAATAGAGTAGGACAGGAAACCTTCAACGGCGAAAAGCAAGATACGGAGAAATTGAACGATTTTCACGGTTTGGGTTTGAATATTGGGAATGGAAGGATTGTCGATGATCGGATAGCGATACGGCGGGATCCGAGTTGACAACGGCGGGCGAGGGTGTTTACCGGGCGCGGGCGGGCGGTGTTTGCATGTGTAAGATGAGCAGGGGCCGGGGTGCGGGGTGTCCGAACGGAGCGCCGCGCGTTTATGCAAACCGCCGAACGCTGCGACACCCAAACAATGAACTTTTGTCGCGCCGAGCCCCATCCACTATAATTACGCTATAATTGCATTCACGCTATCGTCTGTTTGCTCTGCACCCGCCCGGGCCCGCGCTCGCTCCCACCGGGGTCCAGTCTTCGATTCTTGTTTCCCGTGCTTCATGCCGTGCCCTCCGCCGTCGCGTCGGCTCGGCGCGCAACTGTCCCACAGCCCAATTTAAGCGGCAATAAATCCAAGAAATGAGGCTTGGAAAAAGTTTGATGATGAGGCGTAGATCGGGAGTCGGTAAATTGCGCCAATTTTGGGGTGAATCGCGCCGATTCTCTACAACGATGATTGTGAATTGCGCCGATCCCGGAAAATTGGAAAAAGAAAATTGCGCCGCTTACGTCTAAGACAGTTTTTAGTGGATTTTAAAAATATTGCAGGTTTGACAACACTGGTGAAGTGATTTGAGAAGAAACTTAAAATGCAAGCTTACCTGCGCTTTACTTCTTCTCTGAATTGAAGTGATATGATGCCCGTTCCGCGAATTGATACCAAGTGAGTTCATGTCGTCCATATTGCCTGAGGAGTTGATCAATTCTGGCTTGTATTTCGCTTACTGGGGGTCTGACTCTTGCAGGAGTGTCAATACTTTGAATTTTAATACAGACCTCGAGTTGATGATTTAGTAGAGTCTCTAGAAAAGCGAAAAAAGTGCTCTTCTCGAAATAGGCGCAGTTTACAATCTGCTTTTCCCCAGATTGGCGCAATTTACAATCAGCTTCTTTGGGAATCGGCGCAATTTACAATCAGCTTCTTTGGGAATCGGCGCAATTTACCAGCTTCCGCGTAGATCACCCCTAAAATTAGACTTTGCACCTCCTTTATTTCAGTTCTGGCGGCGACAGAATGCGGTCGCTCCACGCTCTGCGGCCATCTAGGAATCGGCGTTTAGGCATTAGACTTTGGGGTTATATTGAAGTTTCGTTTTTGGATTTGCTTAGTGTAGTTTGTGAAATTTGTGTAGATTGTTAATATGGGATAAAAATCAAAATATTGACCATGAGAGAACGCACTTAAACCTATACACAATTATTCTATTATGCTATATTATTCTATTAGTCTATTTTTTCAACCTCGTAAACCCATTTGTTTTTTATTGTACGAGGGGCGTTCAATAAGTAAGTATCCCCCCTCTCTAAAATTCATAAGAATGGACCAATCTTAAAAAACTTGGGCTCAAAATCTTCCTTAGGATATTTTGAGTTCAACAAAACAAACCGCAACAAAATCGGACGATATGCGGCCGAACGCGAGCCGTTTGAACGCGCCGAGGTGCTCGACGCTCCCGCCGAATCTGCGAGGATTTGAAGTCCGCTACAGGAGAAGAGCTTCTCTGCCAAAGCCTCAGTCGTTCATCACTGACGAAAAATCAAAGAAATTTTTGTAGAATAAGGGGCTTACCTCACTTCTCCACATAACCAGCTCGATCCAAGCAAGTCTGATACTGAGACTAAGACTAAGAGAACAGCTTTTGGATGCCTCGTGCGTGGAAGTCTTTCAGCTGACCGCGGATGAAAGAGTGGACGGCTTGTTTGACCTCTTCCACTGATTCAAAATTAACTCCTCCGAGTTCAGATTTCAGATACGATAATAAATGGCAAACCAGACCACCATTTATTCCCGTTCCTGAAATCTGAACTTGGAGGAGTTAATTTTGAATCAGTGGAAGAGGTCAAACAAGCCGTCCACTCTTTCATCCGCGGTCAGCTGAAAGACTTCCACGCACGAGGCTTCCAAAAGCTGTTCTCTTAGTCTTAGTCTCAGTATCAGACTTGCTTGGATCGAGCTGGTTATGTGGAGAAGTGAGGTAAGCCCCTTATTCTACAAAAATTTCTTTGATTTTTCGTCAGTGATGAACGACTGAGGCTTTGGCAGAGAAGCTCTTCTCCTGTAGCGGACTTCAAATCCTCGCAGATTCGGCGGGAGCGTCGAGCACCTCGGCGCGTTCAAACGGCTCGCGTTCGGCCGCATATCGTCCGATTTTGTTGCGGTTTGTTTTGTTGAACTCAAAATATCCTAAGGAAGATTTTGAGCCCAAGTTTTTTAAGATTGGTCCATTCTTATGGATTTTAGAGAGGGGGGATACTTACTTATTGAACGCCCCTCGTAAGTGTTTATATCGTTGTATTCGGGCTATTGTGTTTCATCTCTCTCTTTCTCTGATCCCTGCACTATGATAATGTTGATATGATGTGAATTCAGAGGTGTGTGGTTCATACGACAGCCTTCACAGGTTTGATTTTGGAGCGTTACCATGCCCATTTTGAATTCAATTGCGCTAAAGAAAAATACGGAAAGTTTTCTGTTGGGATCCCTTTTAAATCAGACAAATTTGAAAAATGCAAAATTGTGTCGAGAGCACGTAAAGCTCACGAACTAAGAGTTCTGCTTCGCGCGCCGTCGGGGAAGGTACCTACACGCGTATCTCGTGGATCTCGTGATTACGTGATTACGTGATTTGGCTTTGCGGTCTTTTTTTTTCGCGTGATTCGTTTTTACGATTTTTGTCTTGCGATTATTGTTGGTTGACTCTTGTTAGAGTGTGTTTATGAATTGGTGAATGAACGGTGTGTGAAGTCGGAACGGGATTAGCCTTCCAGGCTATTTGAAAAAAAAAAAAAAAAAAAAAAAAGTGATGTGATTTTGCCCGAAGACTTTGTGAACTGCGGATATCATGTTTCTTGTTACAAAGACTTCACGTCCCTAAATTGAAAGTATTCCCAGTGTTATCAACGCCTGAAATATTGACACATGAATCTTTGACTCCCGAATCGTCTATTCTTGAATCTTTGCCTTCTGAATCGTCTACTCGTGAATGTTTGCCTCCTGAATTGTCTACTTATGAATCTTTAACCCTTGAATTGTCTACTTTTGAATCTTCGACCTTTCGGTACGTCCACTGCCAGGCACCAATTTGGATCCAAATTCGACCTCAGGGTCACAAGGTACTTCAAAATTTTTATGTAATAGAAATTTAAATTTCTGATGCGTGTGTGACGGCGGGTCTGATAACCCGTGACCTCGTTGAGATCGCAATTGAATAGCCGCATCACACGTGAGAGAAAAAATTATTTACTCAACAAAGGTAAAGGAGTGGAAAGCGATCATTTTCTTGAGAGAGAGTTCTCAATGAACACAAGGTTTATTAGGAAGTAGACTTTAAAATCGTTTGGAGAGCATGGAAAACTCACAGACTTAAGTTTAGTGATGTGATTTTGCTGATGAATTCGGGCACACGTGCATGAACGTTACCTCTTTTGGCAGAGAGAACTGCAGTGAAATTGCCCGACGGTGCCACGTCGATGGCGTCCATTTAACGGATAAGGGTTGCCCGCGAATGGGGTACTTGTGAGCCACTTACGGATATGAGTTTTTCCGTAAGAGGAAAATCTTCAGTAAACCACTTACGGATGTGGGTTGTCCGTAAGAGAAAAATCTATGGTGAGCCACTTACGGATGTGGGTTGTCCGTAAAAGGAAAATCTTTGGTGAGTCACTCACGGATATAGGTGACGATGATGATGAATATTCTCCGGAACCTACTCCTGGCAAAATAATGTTGTTGCCCATTATATTACAATACATTGCATCTCTAAACCCTTTCATTGAACCCTAGGGTATTCTCAAGGGAGGAGGGGGGGGGGTTGATTGTCTCACTCTACCCTAGATTATGACAAAAAAAAACCCCGATATTACCACCTGCAGGTCATTTGGACTACATTTTGCAATTTGGAGCTATAAATTCTAACCCGGTTTAATAACAACGTATGTGTCATTAGTTTCCCTATGCACATAAGTATTTTTTCAGATGAGCCAGAATTTATAGCTCCAAATTGCAAAATGCAGTCCATTTCACAAAAATAATCATACGGCATTTTCACGTAATGCACCTGCATACAAGTAAAAAATTATTGCGAAGTACCATATCGAATCATTTCTGGATTATTTCAGCGAAAAATATATTTCGATCACAATTGCATGAATGTACTTAGATGCTTTGACAATGAACATCACAATCTAATGCTCATCAAGGGCAACTTGCCTGAATCTCGAATTTGTCCAGGACGGTGTTTTTGAAGGTCGGATCTGATCTGGCTGGACCCTTCCAGGTAAAGTCAAAGACGCGATACAAATTGAACACGTCACAGACTTAACGACATAAACGAAGTACTTTAACGAAAGTTTCAATGTTGCTCTCGATCGCTTTACTTCGTAGCATATTCTATGCCAAGAAATTTACTCCCCTAATGGCACAAATTAAGTTGGCGCAGGGAGACAGCTGGATGAACTTGTTAATTTTTTTTTTTTTAATTTTTACATTTACAACCACTTGTCATCAATCGACTACTATCTGCTTCCTTCTCGCTGTGTTTTCTATTTTTGACAATTTTTTTAAACACACTCCGCTATGCGTTCTATTCTTCATTTGACATTGTAGTTTATTATTGGTTGATGTAGCATAACTTCTTAAGCCTCGATGATATCAAAGATCAGAAAGCCTCAGCTATGGCAAAAAGTTTACTTGCATAACACCTTGGCAGTGTCACACATTTACCTCATCATGCTGTCATAAATGAGTCAGAATTGACTTCTAAATTGCGTGTGGTTTTAGATGGCTCGGCTCCCACCACACGGTATGTCAAATCTGAAAAGAAAGAAGCTATTGACCAAGAAACTGACAGTTGAAAAGATGATGTCTGAGGCAGTGGCGTGGCGTGAATTACGATATATCGATTGTTACGCCATTTAAACCTATGGGAAAGGATCGATAAATAGGGTGTTCGCAGGGAACACCTTAATAATCGATTCTTTACCATAGGTTTAAATGGCATAACAATCGATATATCGCAATTCACGCCACGCAACTGGTCTGAGGAGCACGGAGAGCGTTTTTCCTAGGACACTCCTGCCTAATTATTCACCTCTTGATTCCAGAGGAAATCCTCTCGACGAAAAATGGGATCGCATTTTACAAAAAGGAGCCAACGGCATTCCAATGTTGCTAGGATCGCGCATCTTACATTCTTACCGAAAAATTAGAGAAATCGCGCAAAAAATTAAATTTATGAAAGTAACCTTCGTCCTGAAGTCATCATAGTTTATTGGGAGTAAAGATAAAACGTATAGTTGCTCTGTTTATATTTGCAGGGTAAAAAAGTTGCGCAATCTTGGCGACGTTAGAATGCTCTTAGTTCTTTTTTGCAAAATGCCACCCAATGGACCATTAGACAAGGTACGAATTTAAGCGATTTGATACATGTTTCTTAACCAGAATTTCACGTAGAAAACGATTCACACAACGAAAATTACGGAAACCAACTCCTAACGAAGATATTAACGTTTTTATTTCACATTGGTAACGAGGAATTTGAACTGCCCGCTCACAAGAAACTCAAAACTCTACGTGAGTCAAATCGCCCACTACAACGGTTTCAGCAAGCTTCTCAATCGAGCACTGTTCATTTTCTACCATGTGTTGTTCAAACTATTGGCAATTTGCTATAACTGAGCCAAAGCGTCAAGATTGAGGTTGCCAGATTTTTATATCGCAGAGACTGTCATGATAACGTTTAGCGCGCGATGTGAATCACGTAGAGCATTGAGTTTTCATGAGCGGGTGGTTTGAATTCACGCATTAAGAATCATTAAATATCTTCGTAAGGAGTTAATTTCGGTAATTTTCGTTGTGAGCATCGTGTTTTACGTAAAATTTTGGTTAAGAAACATGTATCAGAATGCTGAAATTCGTACCTTATCTAGTGGTCCATTAAGGAATAACTTTGCTGAAACCAAGATAGTTTTTATACAGTGCGAAGAGAACCAACATTCAATATCGTTATTTGGGACCCAGAATGCGTACGCATGTAAATCCGCTACCAAGTGTGATAAATGTGAGAAAAACTGAGGTATAATTCACAAATTTCAATTAGAATGTGAACCGTCTTTCAATGATAATGCGAAATTGCTCATTTTTCCTCCTGGTTTCGCTGCGGACCACTCGGCCTGGGCCGGGGCGACCATAAATAACCGTGAAATATACGATGCCGCAAAGCTATCTATTTTCGGTGCATCCAAGTTTTACGATCTGTCGAATAAACTGTCCGGCCCCGCCTGAAATTGGACGAAACCGATGCAGTATTCATTTATTACCGGCGCGGTTTCAAAATTTTCACGGCGGATCGTTCGAATCGGAGCGATCCGAATGTTTCGATGTGAGCGTGGATAAGTCTCGGATAAACTTGGCTGCTGCTCGTGAAAAGATGCGGAAACAGCGGCGGTGAAAGGGCTACCACATGTCCTCGTAACGCTTCAGCCGGCCGCTATTATTCTCTGCAGAGCTCATGTGAAAGCTTGCCACTTGAACGATATTACTTTGAATCAATTAAAGGTATTCGAAATATAAAATGCCCGATAGCTGGGCGTTTAAGATCAGGGGAGAGTTAGCGTACCTAAATAAATATGCATATAAAGCCAAAAATGCAATTTGCTCATTGTGTAATTTAGGACAAGAGGAAACAGTTGATTAGTTTTTTGGCCCAGTGTCCTCTTTCTATCAGAGTTTCGAGTTTAATGATTTCAAAAAAGTCTTTTCGGGAAAATGAGTTTTGAGATGTTATAAAGGGTGAGCACTAGAAGAAAATCGCACGATACTGCAGGGATGCGTGGTAGTATAGGTACTTTTTGGTATCTGAATTTAATTTTCAGTATTCGATTGGTTTTTTTAGAGTTTATTTTACTTGTATATTTAAGTGTAAGCGGAGAATTGTGAAGTAAAAAGTAGAGAAGGTTGATGAATCCTCCACATAGGATTCCCCCTGACGGCCTGTGTGCCATGGATTTGCGTTTTCTAGTCATGGATGTTATCAAAATGTAAATTTCTTTGTAAGGTCATGAAATAAAAACTATTGTCTATCTATCTACAAAATGCCCGATTGTATTTTGTAACCCTGATACTATGATGCTGTATTCCTACGAAAGTCGAATAAGAGTTCGAACGAGAAAATGTTATTACCTAAGGGCCAGAAGATTTCAAGTTGCGTTATAAACACTGAAAAAAAAACTCCGGCCGTGGAAGCCGTACTTACGGGCTATATGGACGCACCGTACGCGTTCCGGGCGTAGGACCCGGAGCGATTGAAACTACAGCTCCAGCACCTGTAACTTTCGGCTTCTGCGCCCGGGACGAACGATATGTACATATAGCCCGTAACTTTTTTTCCAGTAAAACCACCACATGGAGAAATTCCATATGAAATATTTTCAGATTTGAAGACTTCAGTAGCGTGTCGGTAAAGCCACAACATGGAGAAATTCCGTATAGGAATATTTTGGTTCCAAGAATATCATTAAAAGTCAGATTTAACCAGTATTGTGCCTAAAACTCAACTGAAATAGACTAACATCTTCCCCGCCACATTGTGAGTTGCCTGCGAGAAATAACCAGAGCAGACACAATAAGAGCCGCTTCCACACGCGACAACATCAACTTTAATAGTTTGGTCTACAAAACCTGTGTTATTATTAGACAAGAAAAAAATGACGGAAGTGTAAATGACTTAGAACTTTATGTTCTCAGTATACAGTATTATTTTCATCGTGTAATTGTATTTGTTTTGGAGTGAATCCTACGTCTTCCTCTGGAAGTTTCTGACGTCTGGTGCGTGGCGTTTCTGTGGATTCTTAGATTATTTCGGGAATCTTGTCACTCTAATCGGACGGATCGGGTGTTTTCCTTGGGAAGTTTCTGGCGTCACATGAAGTTAACGTACCGTCTCATGTAGACTAAACTTCAGCAAGAGAGACTTTAGTAGAGAGAGCAAACTTTAGCTAGACAGTGATTTCCTCATTTGGAGAGAAATAATTCCTTGATTTTGAGATTCAAACGTTGTATGTTCACAAAAGGCAAAAAAAAAAAAAACAAAAATAAAATTGTCGAAAGTTTACGATTTATTACATAGATAGCGCTGCCGTGTAATACCTATGTGTGTAGTATCAATCATGTTAAATTATTAATTTTAGTTTATCGACAGGAAAAAGATGTGAACATTTCAGAAAGCAATGAGGTAAAAATAACCCCAAATTTACATTATGTAATACAGCGATTCGTATTTGATTCTTCGACCCAGATTGACATAAAATAGCTTTGAAAAAATAGTCCAGACTCGTCAAGATGCTTATATCCGGTTTTAAAATGGTATGTTTAGGTATGTTCTTCTTCGTGCTTCGTCTTCTGCCTTCGACTAGGCCGTGACCTGTTTGTCTAGCCTCTTAAACAGTAATATGATGCCGATGAAGAGATCACTTAATCTCCGGGGATGAAGGCAGCTCTGTGCCATCTCTTGGCGTCGTCGGTTGCCTTTGGCTATGAGGTCGTCCTACCATACAAATCTTGGCAAGCCTTTCGCCCTCCATCCTCTCAACATGTTCCGACCACATTTATCCGGCGCATCTTGGTCATTTGACAATCCTTGTACCTAGGTATGTTCATGATCATTTATTGATATCTATTCATTAAAAAGGTATATTCACTTTGTTTCAGGCTTGAAAACCATCATCAACGCGCTTCTACACTCGTTTAAGCAACTCGCCGAGGTCATGACCCTGACAATATTCTGTCTCATGGTCTTTGCCCTCTTTGCTCTCCAGGTTTATATGGGCGAACTGAGGAACAAGTGTGTGGCCGTTTACAACGGCACCAACACCACACACCAAGAATGGAAATTGTAAGTACCGCCTCTAATTTTAACACAAAAATTAAAGGTGAATTTTTAAAAATAATTTCGCGGGATATAAGTTAACCGTTTAATCAGCCTGACTGAGTCAACTCTTCATGATGGTATTATAATTTGTGATGGTAATTTATTTGCGGGTTTTATGTTCCATTTACAAGATTCGCGAGGATAGCCAATTGGTGAAGAGTTTATAGCTGATAATGATTTAAAATTACGTTAAAACACCTTATCACCTTGGAAATTTGACAGTATTATCTGAATTTATCTACGATCCCCAAACGCAGAGATATTTTAAGGAAGTTGTAAATGTTTTTGAATACGCTGTTATATTGCTTACAGTGCGCAAAGTGCAATCAAGTATTATACTCCGACTGTTTTTACTGCCAAGAAGTAGGCAGCCAGTTTAGAAGTTAAACTCGGTGGTTACAGACGCTTAAGCGGTTGTAACTACCGCATGTTTCTGCTGAACAAGTACTGGAATCAAAGCGTAGGCTTAGAATTCTTGGTATACTCAAATTAAAGGCAGCCTCCATCGGTGGTTTTCTATTAGTAAGTTGTGTGACAAAATTGAAAAGGTCTCAACAGAGGATAAAGATGAAAACATAAATCCCCTGAAAGACATTTTGCGCCAAACGGTTGCCTTTTCATTCCTGCAAATGGGTTGCATCTCTTGTCCCATTTGCGCGACCCTCGCGCAAATGGGTTACTTAGCAGACGAAAGCATGGAAAAAAAAGGTTCCCCTCGATCCCTCAATAAGCAGGGAGTTTTAATTGTTTTATCCAGTTGCACTGCCAAAAAGTTATCCAAGTATTCAAGCGAGAGAAGATGCTTTTCGGTTCTGGTGGTGTAGAGATTTTATTTACTGAAAATTAATTAGGGGTAGAGCGACCTGCGGAATTTTATGAGTACTTATGTGGTATTGATAGAGGAGGATTAAATAAACCATCTGCTTTCTCCTTGATTTATGTGTGAACACTTTTAAACTTTTTGAAACCTTGGTCAGTCCGGCCTATGAATACGACTGATAGCAAGATATTTTTTAGAGGAATAAAAAAATATTCAATGGATGACACATTTTATTCAATGAGTGAACTGGCAGATTAGTGAAATCACTTTTGATTTAAATTTAATTTTGAAATAAGAAACTCATCGGTTTAATTGTTTAGGATTAGACGCATTGTTTGCTTGTTTGAGCATTCTTGACGAATAAAGTTTATAATCATTAGAATAAGTTTTTGAAGTTGAAAAACCACAGAAGAGCCATTGTAAATTTCGGCAGGAAAGTGTGCAGCATTGCCCTGGAAAATATCCAGGCCGTTTGCCATGATCGTGAAACTTGTGTGGAGAAGGTAATGAAACTATTCCTCACCACAATGATTATAACCCTGCTCGACAATTACACCAAAAAGTTGATGAGTTGGATTCCTCTTGGAAGTCCAGGGACTTAGAGACGACGCGACGCTCTCGCGGTAAAGCACAGTCCAGAGGAAGGAATCGAAAATCAGCTTTTAGCCATGTTCGAGGCTTCACCACGAGCGAATGGAATTCAAATACCGGATTTATAAAGTGGCGGCAAAATTTTTGCGCGTGGCTAATTATTGGTTTGAAGAATTTAACGCAAGTATGAAGTATAATGTAAAACCTGACAAGTGTCAAAAGTTTGATAACACAATACCACCATAGAAAATAAAGCTTTACTCAATAACTCCGCCTTACAACCTACAAGCAAATTCTGCCGAAAGAGTCAATAGAAATTTGAAAGGTGCTCTAATAGCTTACCATTCTGAAGCTCACAATACGTGGGACGAAAATCTTAATTGGATTCAACTGGCTTTTAACTTAGCGAAACATGAGGGTCACGAACACACCCCTTTCGAAATAATGTTTACTTACCCGCCCGCCCATCCATTATCATTGCATTGGTCTCTAAATGAACTATTACCGTCTGACCCCAAGGATGTGACTGCCGTGTGGAATAAAGTGAAGAAGAATTTAATCAACTCCCATAAGAGAACTGAGAAGAGATACAATGAATTGAGAACCGAGTCTCCCTAAAAAATTGATCAGCTCGTTTTGGTAAAAGCCCATCCTCAAAGCAACAAATCACGTCAGATTGCTACCAAACTGGCTCTCAGATGGCAAGGTCCCTATAAAATTTTAAACTTTGTTTCACCGGTCACCGTCCACCTTGTTGATCCGAAGACCGAGGAATTTGTTCGTAAAGCTCATGTGAGCCAACTGAAACCCTATTCTTGCGAGGCGCAAACCATAAGGATCTGAATCAATCCCCGCAAGAGACCTCCCAAGAAATGTATTTACAGATTTTTATGTTTTAAATTTAAATTTTGCAAAAATTTCTGTAGAATTTTGAGAAAATTTTTGAGGAATTTATAAAGAATAATTCTCCAGCTGCCAGGAGAAAGAAATGAAAGGAAAAATGCGAATCAATCCCTTTTCAGCCACTCTCCTGTGTTGCAAGGGTGAAATTTAATGTGTTTTGTTTCTAAATGTGTATAAGTTATGAGATCAGGAAATTTACAGCCAAAGATAGATTTAAAAGGTAGAGCTTAATTAGCTGAAAAGGCTCTCTGCATTTTTGTTTCTTCGCGGCCCTTTGAAGTAGACAAAGTTTTCTTTTGATACTAAGTTGTCGAAGTTTACTATATTAATTGTTACTATATTATTGTGTTTATGTGTTTATTTTTGTGTTTAATGTTTCATTCTCACAATCTCATTCTTGTTTGAAACGCAAAATGCTCTGAGTGCTCGACATTTTTTTCATCCTCAGATGTCCAACTTCAATTCTACCAAAAAGATCTTGCGACTTTTTGCGACTATCAGAGATATTTGAAGTTAAGGTTAGGGTGTTTCACGTTGGTTTTACATTGTCAACATAGGTTAATTCGAGGTTGTCAACTTTAAATGAACTTTTCTCAAGAAATACGCAAAAATCCTGAAATATAACATTTCCTTATTCCTCGAGTGTTTCACATTGATAGTGGCAAAGGGTTTTCCCATGTCGGTGCAACTGTCTTCATTATTTAAAGTTAAGTGTCAAGTGCAGATTTTCGTCGGCATCGTCCATAAGGATGCCGCACTGTGCGGCGTGCTGCCGGCTCAAAACGCGCGCTGGCGCCTACAAACCTAACAGGGATACTTCACGCATTGCGCAATGCATGAAGTATCCCTATTAGGTTTGTAGGCGCCTGTGTGCCCGGTTGCCCGCCGCGCTGCGGAGTGCCACGGCGCGGCGCTTCAATCAACTACTTCGCGACAGAGGTGTTGCACAGATCATATGAAATTGAAGGCGCTCTAACGCATCGAAGTCTGACAGGTATCCTTTAAGAGTACGAGCTTTCCTCGCAAAATAAATCAAGATACTACCGCACGAAAAGAGAGTGGTACTCGGAAAAACTCAGTAAGTCCTAGAATCCGTTCCTAATAACGTTTAGCATAATTTTTGAATTTCATCGAAGAATCGTCCATAAGGATGCCGTACTATATGGCAGTGTGCTTCTGCCGAGTTTGAATAAAATCGCCTATTTTGTACGAGGACGGTCTAACATGAGGAAGGAGATTTGTGATTCAATTCGAAAGGACTTGAGCGTTTTCAGAGGCAAAAAAAGTGCAAGAAGCGAGGACTCCGCGACAGAGGGAGATAAAACGCGGGTCTGGCGGGAGGGGGATTATATTTTCCGGCTCTCAACCACCATCTGAACATTACCACACGAGCAAGGAGACACCATTAAACAACTGAATCATGTACATTGTTGCCGTGCGTCACATTCAAACTCGGATAATTCACACCCCCGAGTGGAAAATAAATCTGAAATGGGCCACTGGACAAGGTACGAATTTCAGCATTCTGATACATGTTTCTCAACCAAAATTTCACGTAGGACACGATGCGCACAACGAAAATTACGGAAATAAACTCCTCAAGAAGATATTTAATGATTCTTATTGCGTGAATTCAAACCACCCGCTCATGAAAACTCAATGCTCTACGTGATTCACATCGCGCGCTAAACGTTATCATGACAGTCTCTGCGATGTAAAAATCTGGCGACCTCAATCTTGACAATTTGGCTCAGCCGTAGCAAATTGCTTATAGTTTGGACTAATTCCAATAAAAATATACTAATAATTTTATTTATAATACTAATAAAAAATTGGATAATATATTATTCTACCTCTCCTTCTCTATTGCTAATATTCCTATTTTGCTCTATTTGCTCTATTCCTACGGTCTTTGCCTACAGGTCTTGGAATTATGTAGAGCAAAATTGAGACCTGCCTGGACCGTTTGCTTTAAATACCCCAAACCATGCTCCTCGTTTGGGAAACCCGCTTGCCATTCTTAGTTGGCTCGACCTCCTGCCCGCAGAATGGGGTATTGTTGACTCAGCTGCTAAAGTTGACTTTACAAAAGAAACCACTTTGCAAGGCGTACCCAATGTCGCGGGTTGGTACGCGGTGAACGGTGACCGGGAGTATGTAGCCAAGAGGACGGACCCAAATCCATACACCCTTATCGCTTACGGGAACCTTGCCATCAATGCCATCTCACTTGGCCTCAGGAATGCTCTCCCAGCTGGCCCGTTACCTGTGACCTACGAGCAGTACGCTTGGGACATGGTGGGTGTCTCGCCCCCGAATGCCATTGGCCCCCACCCCAGACCACCAAATCGGATGCCGGCTCATTTCATCTTCGAGCCCGCGACATAGAATACTTTTGATTGGGACCTCTCCTCCATCTACGTGCCAGTGACCGCGGAGGAGTTAGCGGAGCTTTCGCCAACCCCTGCGCCGGAGTTCACGCTGGAAGAGGAGGATCTGCTACTGGGGTTCAACCTGTTCCAGTCGCCTAGGCCACCCACCCCACCCAGGCCAAACCCTCAGCCGCTTTTGGCCGACCGCCAAGAAGAAGACATGGAGATGGTAGACCTCACCGCCCCAACGCCGGCTCCCCATCCATCTCCCGATGCCGTGCCTACGGTGCCACTGCCACCTGCCCGCCCGCGCACCCGAATGGTTCGGGACGTAGCCACTCAAACTTCTCGAGAGCTCCTTCTCGGCGCACTCCCGACGTGGCTTCAGGAGCTTATAAGGCGCAGGGAAGCCCGATCATCTGCACGGGCTCTCCACCACTCTGCACCCCACGCCAGCGGTCGCTCCGGCACACAACCCGGCCTCACGGCTCAAGCAGTAGGTCCTGTTGTACTCCTCATGCTGCATTCAGCCAATGAGTTCCCCAGTTTGGCCAGTGGGACCAATCACCCAGGGCGCGCGGCAGTGCCCTTGCCACCATCGCCCGTTGGAACCGTCAACCCGATTTTCCGTCAGTCCACGTTTTCAATAGGCCCCTGTTTCCTAGGGCATTTCTCACCCTACGAGTCTACACCTTGCGGGAATGCCGGGACGGCTGGTTGATCTCCGCCGTAGCTTGTAGTTTTGGTTTCTCCGCCGTAATCACCTTTTTGCTATGTTTCATGCTATGTTGCTTTTCTCCGTTTCCTTCTTTTGCTTGCTTGCTTGCTTGTTAAAACGTCACTGGCGCTTTATCATTCCCATTCATCCTTATGACACAAGCACTAGCGAGCACCCCCCATCTTTTCCACCCGCACATATTTCTGTTTGATGGAAATACGTCCAAATGGCGCTCTGCTCAACGCATCTCACTGTGCGCACGGGACAAGCCAAAACGCCTTCAATTTTTGCGTATACAACGCGGTCAACTCCGAAACACGAATAGTTGTATCCAGGCGCTACATCCTACGTCCAATGTTATGCCTCCTCTATGAATCAGGTATTGTAGGTTAATAACCTGTTTTGCCATGAGTGTAAATATTGGTCAGTGGGTTATTGTATCAATATTACGGGTCAATGACCTTACTATCCTTGGTTTGAAGGATCGATATGTCATTATGTCAGCTGAATTCAGGGGTCACTGGGAAGGGTCCCGATTTAAACTTTAATTTGACTCAAGTAGGTCAGTGAGTCAAAGCAAGTACGACCGCCTTTAAAAAAATGAAGGTGAAAGTAAATAACCTAGTTTTAAAAATTGGTCACTGTGTTACGAGCTGAACTAAAGGTTAACGACCTGCCTCATGAGTGTAAACAATAATTGGCCAGTAGGTTATTGTACCAAAATTGACGCCAGAGTCATTTGAGGATCAATGACTTTTCAGTCGTTGGTTTGAAACGACTTATGACGGTGAGTCGCAATCGGAAAATATAGCAAACAATAGACCTAACCATAACGGCAACCCACGAGAGGCCGTAAAAATCCATCATCTTCTCCCTTAGTCTATAAGAACCACCCGTGTCAACCGTATGTTCCCTCCGGACACCGGTAGATCGCGGCACCTAATACGGTCCATTATTGTGTATTGCATTCCATTGATTGTCATTATCAATATTCAGGGTTTGTGAGTTACTAGAATCAAATTTCCGACCGGAACATATACGGAAATCTTCGATCCGTTCAGAGGCCAAATATCAAAATGCCAACAAAATTAAAAAAAAAAATCTGTCTGGCGTGCATATTATTAACATTAAAAATAAGTACAAACAAATTTGTAATGCCGGAAGATACAGCCACGTAGTGCAATGCCTAAAATGTATTCGTGCCCATCCATCGTCTTTTACAGATACGACGGCTAGCAAGATGTTTTCTAGAATAATTAAAAACTATCTAATTGATAAAACATTATATTCAATTAATGAACTGACAGATCAAAGAAATTAGTTATGGTTCAAATTTATGTAGAAAAAAAGAAACTCATTTGATTGTTTGTTTGTTTAAGATTAACAAACACATTCTTGACGTATTTGTTTGCCAGATGGAGCACTTATGACGAATAAAGTTTATTAGAGGAAAAGGATGGCTTAGCAAAGCTGATGAGCGACTGTGTCCTTTGATAAACGTTCTGGCCTCCCTAAAAAATTACAAAACGCTCAGTTCGATTCCTCCCGCTGAAAAAGGCGTTTTTTGATGAATTCTGAACGAAAAATAGCCAACTCGCGTTCTTTTATCATTTAAATTTTCGAAAAACCGGGCTGCCGGGCGCGCCGATTCTGTAGCGTTCACTGGAAAAAAAAACATTGGATCTAGAGTCCAGACTCTTAAAAACATCGACAAGAAAAAGTACTCTTGATTCGATCAGAATCTCGCTTAAATCAATAACCAAGCCTCTTGATTTAAGCGGATTTCGTTTTGATTCAAGCTTAAATCTGATTGAATCAAGAGTATTTTTTCTTGTAAATGTTTTCAAGAGTCTGGACTCTGGATCCAATGTGTTTTTTTTTCCAGTGTTACCTACGGCAGCCTTCGACAATCCAGTGTCAAGTTTACCTTCCCCTGTCAGCCTATCGTAACACAAGCTCAGCCTCCGCACCAGCCAAAAACGTCGGTAAACAGGGTTACGCGCAGGGGGGGGGGGGGGGGGCAGAAGGCAGAATTACTACGTGCTGCATTGAACTATCCAGAGTCAAGTTTCCCTTCTCCTGAAACGCAACCGTAATGCAAGCTCAGCCTCCAAACCTGCTGTAACGTTACTAAAACTAGTACATAGTTTAGAAACAATTAACAGCCTCTTATGTTTAAAACCACTTTCAACTTGGAACCTCTACCGAGGAACCAGTGAAAGATTTCACCGGGCCAGCATACGTCAGACGGTGCCTGATTGTAGGTTTATAATATAAAAAAGTAACCATTTTTGTTAACGTGAGAACATTCTTCATTATGTACGGAGGTTAATTGGATTACATTTTGCAATAAGGAGCCAAAATTTCCGGCTCATTTCAGAAACAACATAAATGCTATTGATTTCCCCATGCGAATAAGTGATTTTTTAGAAGAGCCAGAGATAGTGGTTCCTTTTTGCAAAATGTAATCCAATTTTCAGAGAGTTTAATGGCATCATATTACCTAGGTTTTTCGCAAAAAAAAAAAATAAAAAAAAAAAAAAAAAAAAAAAAATCTCCTGAGGAAAAAACAAGGCAACGTGAAATACGGAGTTGGTCTGATATCGGTAAATTCCTCGCAATTATTATCCGTGAAATATGTGCGACTGGGCAACGCCCGCGACACATGCTTGGACGTTAGTTGGGTACGTGGATTCGGGGTCGTGGGGGTAAGTCGATCTCTCTTTACGATGGCTATTTATTTTTATGGCTAACAAACTGCACCGGGCCGAGTTACTGGAATCGCATACGGATCATAGTTTTTGGCTTACAACCCATCCTCCGCCCAGAGACCATACGACCCGGCTCGACTATGTTTCCGCTGCACCGCTCTCTCACACTCAAGTTTAAGCACCTGGGATCCACACTATTCCGATTTCCCTACTTAAATTAGCGCGTTAAGCTAGTCGTTTTCCGCCAAATATTACGGAATCTTTCTCGTCAGGAAGCACCTGAATACAATGTAAAAAGTAATAATTATCACTTGTTGCATTTTAAATTGATTTGGAAGCGATGTTTACTTAGTGAGATGTCTGATATCGTAGATTCAATTATTTAAATAGTGCGCTGGGCCGGTCGTTTGTTGCCGAAATATTACGGCATCGTTCTGATCAGAAAACGCATTAAAACATTGTTAAGTGTAACATTAACCTCTTGTTGCGTTTGAAGTGTTTTGAAAGCGGTGTTCACTTTCTGGGATATCAGATATCGCAAATTCAAGTCCGGGATCTGAATTTGCGGCAATCGATGCAACAAGCACGAGTGAGAAACAATGGGGGTGGATTATTAGTTCCTTTTATTTTTCACTTTTTTCTTTATTTTTTATTTTTCACGTGTTTCACATCGACGATGGAACTCCCAGACCAAGTACCTCGTTTGCGAGGTTTAAAAATCTCTCACTCCCATTTTATTTTTCGAAGAGGTTCTTCGGCGGTACCGCACCCTAACTAGAAATTTGGCTAAGTATCGCTAAGGCGCCTTCACCGGATGAATTTTCAACCGCTGACCGGAAAATTTCGTGATGCGTCGAGACAAATAGAACGTGATTTTCCCTATCGAACAAAAGTGTCTTTACCCGTAATTTCAGACACGAGAATGCTTAAAATGCTCGAGGTGTATTATGATACGAATGTAAAAAATTTTGAGATCCGTCCGGAAAAACCCTCTAAATTTAACGTCCGCAGCTCTTGCAAAATTTCGAGAAGACTCCCTTGATGTGTTCAATGTGTGTACATGCAAGTGCAGTGATTTAAACGCATGTTCATGTCCGAAAGATAGAAAAGTGCCTACTCGCGAACATAAATTCTTCTTAAATCAAAAATACAAAATGAAATTAGGAGTAGAAGGTGTTGATAGAATGATCACGAAAAACTTCAGGCTGCAGAAAATAGAAAATGATCACTATCTCCGATGAAAATGAAAGCAGCTGATAGGTCTAAAAATTAGGAATCCATTTTTAGCTCCTCGTCCAGTGCCACGGTGACGGATTCAGATTCCCATTATGCATCAAAATTAGCTAGTCGACGCGCTATAAAATTAAAAAACTTTGCGATGACATGTGACGAGACCTGCGATGAGCGGCTCTCCTCGCAAAGGCAGCGATTTCGGATCTGGTGACGAACGTAATGGACGATGAGTCTCCGCGTATCAATAAGAGTAAAGTTCGGAGAAGAGGACAGTCACAAAGGAAGAAAACTACGCACTGATCAGTTACATCCATCTATTGAAGTTAAAGGTCTTTTTTAAAGATAAATTTTCTGGGCCTTAAACCAACAAAAACTTGGCAATTTTTCGAAAAAATCGAAAATTTGGCAACAGAGATGGCGTCGAGACGGGCTCAGGACATGATCCAAAAATTCAGAAAAAAATCGAATGCAATTTTTATGCCAAAACACAACTTTTTAGCACTAGGCATCTTCGGAATCCGAAAAAAATTGAATAACGGTCCACCCTAGGAACGCTGTCAATATTTTCACCCTTTACGCACCACAATGCCGCTGCCACTCAAGATTTCTGCTTCCGCCAACTGGAAACTGGTTAGCATGGCCACTGGAGGAGAAAACTTTGAAGAAATGGATCCTGCGCTCAAGTCATCTCAGCTCATGAGAATAACCTAGCCCTCCTCGAACAAATGAAGATTCATGCGGGAAGAAATGAACTAGTACCGATCCGAACTCGACAAGAGGCCACCCGCTAGCGCCAACACGGCAGAAAAGAAGAATATTAACCTTCCTCCATTTAACTTAGAGAAACCCCAGCTTTGGTCCTCCCAAATCGAATCACCTTTCAACGTATGGAGTATTACGAGCAAAATGATGCGTTACTCTCTACATCATTTCTGAAATCTCCACAGAGTTTTCTTCCCATGGACCGAAAAAAACACACAAGTTTTCAAGAATGGAGAAGTTGCATGTATGAGGGATTTGCTTTCATACTACGTTTTTCCTTAGGCCTTGTCTCCACGAGCCGTTTCACGAGATTTGTCCCAGGAAAAAATCCCACTTACGAAGTTGGGAAAAATATTGAGTTAATCAACATTTTTCCCAGTACCAAGTATGGTACTTGTATCCCTAGGACCCACTGAGAGAAGAAGAAGAAGTGAAAACGAAGTATGCGATATTTTATTCATTACTGCATTGTTCATGTTTGTTTAGTTAAAATAATGTGTCTGATTGTCAATTGAGTGCAATTATTATTTTAATCCCGGTTGAATACTCGACTATAACTAATTTATCTTCCCGCGCAAACTAGTCGCAGGACTGTAAAGGCCCCGTCCCGTGGAGACGGTAACTGGGAAAAATCCCAGAAGTTTCATTCCCGCGATTCGAACTTGGGACAAATCCCATGAAAACGTCCCGTGGAGACAAGGCCTTAGCACGGCAGTATACTTAAATATATTGAGTCTGCCAAAGAAATATCTCCATTCCTATAGACGCATCGGGAGCCGCGTGTCTAGGGACGAACTGATAGGTTCGACTTGGTGGGGCGCTTTGCCACGCGCAAATAATAATAACCTCAGGTTGCGAGTGCTTCTTAGTCCAGTTCTCACTGGTTTTAAGACAAAGAGTCACCTGCGAGCCGCGATGCGATGCGGCATACAACCAGCGCGAGACCTGCAGTCGCGCACTGGCGCCTACAAACCTAACAGGGATACTTCACGCATTGCGCAATGCGTGAAGTATCCCTGTTAGGTTTGTAGGCGCCGCGCCAATGCGCGTGTTGCGCTGTTCGCCAGCCGCGGGGAGGGCGTATCTCAATGAAGATGTAACATGTGTGAGGGATTTGCGATTTGACAATTGATTCTTATGTAAAAGTTCGCGAGAAACACAATGGTGCCACTGATTTTCTCTGAAATCAACTCCCGCAAGCTCAAAAAACGCTCTCAAAGTTGAGGCTGTAATGGAGGCAGTGTTCCCAGGTGCTCCTATCTTAAAATGTCCGTACGCTCTCCGGATGGGCTCGGGCGGGCTCGTGTATATCCGTGCCGCTCCGTGCTCCGTCCGTGTTCCGTGAATTCCGTTTCCGTTTCCGGTTCCGGCTCCGGCTGTTTTGTTGTTTTGTTGATGATGTTGATGTTCTCTTGATCTCTTGTGACATTCAAGTACCTATGTCCTCTAGAAAGCATTGACAGGAAAAAATAATCGGAACAATTATAGGTGCCTACATCAAAAAGCAATAATTCAAAAGAAAGGAGCTGACTTTTCATGAAATTCATAATTCCTAACCCATTGAACTGATTGAATAACACATAAATTAACGCAGAAAGTACTAAATCAGGTCCTGTATGATACCTGGGTTTTATTCGTGGCTTCCTTATATCAATAACATTGACGAAATTGAGAAAAAAAAGTAAGAAAAAATGTCTGAGTGATCAAACAACAATACAGAAAACAAGGACGGACCTTAAATGAAAAGGCTGAATTTTGATAAGAATACAATATAATTAATGCGAAAAGTATTTAATTTGTTCCCGAACGATACCCGGCTTTCATACTAAACATAATTGTATCAATAACTTACGCAAAAGTAATAAATATTGCAAAGAAAAGCGGATTAACAGATGCACGGACTGGGCCGGGCGGGCGCACGGACATAAATGAAATGACTGAATTTTGATAAGAATACAATATAATTAATGCAAAAAGTATCTAATTTGTTCCCAAACGATACCCGGCTTTCATACTAAACATCATTGTATCAATAACTTACGCAAAAGTAATAAATATTGCAAAGAAAAGCGGATAAACAGACGCACGGACAGGGCCGGGCGAGCGTACGGACAAAATAAGATAGGGAAAAATTTTCCCATAAGGTTTTTGTCCGTACGCTGTCCGCGCGGGTATAGGGAATGTCCGCGCGGCGCGGAAATTCCCGTACGCCTGGGAACACTGGATATCCCACGCTATCCTGAGAGTCCACCTCTACATAAAGACAAACTCTCCATGCAAAGATAGGGAGCAAATACATTGACAGGATTGCCGTGATTTCAGTTTTAGAGTCCCCAAATAAGGTGGCAGCCCAGTCAATGTATTTGCTCCAACAATTTGCTCCCTATCTTTGCATGGAGAATTTGTCTTGATGTAGAGGTGGACTCTCAGGATAGCGTGGGATATCCCCTCCATTTTGGCCTCAACTTGAGAGCTTTTTTTGAGCTTGGGAGTTGATTTCAGAGAAAACTAGTGGCACCATCGTGTTTCTCGCGAACTTTTACAAAAGAATCAACAGTCAAATCGCAAATTCCTCACACATGCAACATTTCCATTGACGTTGGATAGTTTTTCGTTTGAAAATAAAAAATGGCAGTAAGTCTCGACGTCATAACATACGTCGCATACGTGATCTGGTAGTTTCATCGTCGATATGTTTCGGGCTGCTTCTTTGTGTGTTCTTTGCCCCGTCATAGACATATCCACAAACGTGCATGAAATGACCTCAATTAACTATCGCTACATTGTGTCCAATAGACTTACCATGGCTTCGAACTTTCTACTTCGTGATTATACCTCTCGATACGATCGGAGTTCGTAATTAATGTAATGACCGAAAATTAAAGGTTCTCTTGATTTTGAGTATTAAAAAGGGCTTCAAAAATGTATGACTCGAGGTTGTAGTCTATATTTAAGGCAATTTTCCCATTAAGTCGGCGAGCAGAACTAATGATCTCAGTTTCCGTTACCGATGACCATCAAAAATATGAGAGGTGTTAGTCCCTCGAAACACTGTGATCGAACAGTTTCAAGATAAGGGTGCGCTGACCTACTAATTCCCAAGCTAGAAAAAAATGTCGCCAAGTGTACCTTGATAACAAATATTTGAGAGAAAAGTAATGGATGGTTTTCATAAAATTATTTCGGTACCCCACATAAAAATACGAATAAAGTAAGCTAAAATCTTCAAGTTGAAAAATTTCCAAGTTTTCAGGAATACCCGGTATTTTCTCGGAAAAATTTCACACTTTCCGAAGACTTTTTTTTTCTCCGTGGGGCAATAAGGAGCTGAAAAGTAAACACCCATTCATATTATTTTCTTCGCCCTCACGGTTAAAGGTCTTACCGTAGATGATCCCGAAGTCCGCGGTGCTAAGGAAGAACGGCGTATGAGCCTTCTGGCGTTGCCAAATTCCGTCCGATGAAATACGAATTTTCGAGGAAACTGTTGTGTATTTTTCCTCAAGTTTTTCAGACAGCATTGTACACAATTTAATCTGATCAAATATCTGAGAATGTCATGGTTATATGCGTAACATACCTCAAAACTACGTGTTTTATCCGGAGAAATTTGGCAACTCTTGACCATTCATACGGCGTTTTCCCTTAGCACGGCAAAATTAGAGGCTATCAAATATCACGCACATAACCAATATCTTCCCTTCATTAATTTTCACGCGACTCCGTCTGCGCGGTACTAATTACGATCAATCCGAGCGCGTTGCTCTCTGCAGTTGTTTTCGAGAAGCCAAGAATTTTCAAATCTTGAAGACAAGCTTCTTGTAAAATCGTGTGGATGAGTTGTCTATTCTACAAATCTGCAATAGAGAATTTGCAGGTGTCAGAAATTCGATGGTGTTTAAGTGGAAACTACTGAGTGAACTAAACACGAGGATACCCTTGGTTCATGATTTGAACAATTATTGGAGAAGATATAACAAAATTATCTAATATGCTAAAATACATGTGTTTAAACGGGAAATTCTGCATGATGACGTCACTAGACGGAGCATTTTCTCACTTTTGAATCTATTTTTATACTGTTTCCCATATCAGAAAAAAAATTATAAAAAATACTGTGAAATCAGCTCTTTAAGCACTTTCAGATGAAGCAATAAAAAATTTGCATGCAAATTCTCCATTGGAGATATGTGTCGGTCCTAGTCCACACCCTTTTGTGAAAGAGTATCCCGCGATCCGGACCCTGTTTCCTTCTACCTACACTACGATACGGAGCGGGGTCAACGCATAATCACACTATATTTTCCTACATTTTTCGGACTACAATTTCTGGCTCATTCATAAAAACACCTATCGGTATGGGTAAACTAATGACAAATATAACATTTCTAAAATGAGCCAAAGTTTGTAGTCCCCAAGTGCTAAATGCAGTCCAATTCTCATTGGATCCGTTAAAGTTGCGAGCAATGGTTAGCAATTCCTGAAAATCGCATTTTGAACCCCACCATCATACCCTCAGGTTTAGACAAAAAATCCTTGCATTGAACGCTTAAAATTCACTTTAAGACCTTTTATGTACTGACACGAGGTAGGAAGAGTAAAGTGGCAGAGCCCAAGATTGTGATACATAGACTCAACCGATCCGTCAGAAACTCGAAATTATTATTATCTAAACGGCAACATTTAAGGATATATTGGCGTCCTTACGCCAAGCAGCAGCAATGCTTGTACGTAAAAAGAACAGCCTCACGGCTGAATTTTTGAAAACCGTTCACAGTGCTGTGCATACTGTGCATTTGATAGGTATGTGTATTTTCATGGCAGAACCAAGAATTCATCATCGATGTATTTCAAGAACCGTTTGGAAAGTTGTTCCGTGGCCTGGATACTCTTGATTTATTGAATTCTTTAAGACAGCGTCTTGAATTCTGGGAGGAATGTTTGAATAAGTCCAAGATTGCGCGGACTTTCCTCCATGTGTGATGGAGTGACGTGCCCAAAATTAAAAAAGACCAAGTGTCAAACTCGACGTTCATCTTTTTGATAAAAGAGCTTGCAGTGAGTACTCAAATAAAGAAGAGGATGCTACTTAACTCTCACTTTTGTGCATATTTTTGTTTGCAGATGGGTCACGGACGAGAATCATTGGTTGATGGATGATGGGGATCCTGTGCTTTGCGGCAATGTTACAGGGGCAAGGTAAGGATGACAATATTGCCATTTATTTACCATTATGTAAAATGTGTAACATTAATTTGCTGCCTTCAACAATGTTTTATTTAGACACAAATTTTATGGGCGAGTGTTATAAAAAAACGCGGTGATTTGAAACCTGCTTGGTCAAACCACTGAAAATTGTTCCTTGTGACCTGAGTCTGTAACCGCATGAACGCGTTTTTCTATCCTGACAAAAAGTAACTGCAGGAAAGTTATCGCTTTTGTGAGAGCTGCACTGATTGTAAATCACGTGAATTACATCCGCGAACACTTAAAACACTGCAATACACAACTAATACCGAATAAAATGGTGGTTTGGTTTTTTGGTTGCTAAGATTATTTGTAATATATCTAGATTATGCGCTGTGCTCGGTAATCATAAGTGTGTTCTTCCTATGGTGTAAATCATTGTTTATGTTTTTTCTTTGATGTAAATATCATTTTAGGAACTACTTTAACCTTGAATTCTTCGAGGTCTTTAAAATTTCATACGCACACCCTGGAAGGAGAGGGATTTGGTAGATTTTGCAAGGGTTTCAAAAGGCGAGATATTAGAATTTTGGGTAAGAAGATTCATTGATAGTGAACAACTCCCTTTTTAACTGGGTGTTTCATGCGTCTCCAGCGGGCTGATTGTTGAGATTGATAGCCAAAGCGATAGACAAAAAAGATATGGAAGGTACCTATTGGTGGAAGCGGGTGGTTGCAATGGACAAAGAAGCTAGCTAATACACTAACTAACGGCAACCCACGAGAGACCCCATGGTTAGTCGATCATTTTCTTCCGTAGTCTATAAGAACCACACATTTTAACCGATAGGATCGCTTCATATGCCCTGCCCTATGTCTTATTCGTCTACCGCTTTGTCTATCAATTTCAACAATCAGCCCGTAGATATACGAAACCCAACACATTACCAAGATATCAGTATATAGGTTATCGGAGGGTTTTGATTCATCTGGTCCCAAAAATACTGTTTATAATTCAGTTTTATTTCCGTCATTACGAGCGGACGTGATTGGTGTTGTTCACAGTGTTTTAATTTTTCTCGTTCCTGCAACAGTCAAGATTTACACTGAAAAAATAGTGTCACAATCTCAACAAAACTTCAAAAAGAAAGCCGACCATAAGAGTAGTTGCACTAGCTAGAAGTATAAAGGCACCAGCCAGTTGTATAGTTAATCCAACCACACTTATGCTGACTGTGAGGATACCAATTCGAGGTATGGTTGATCCAACCACTCTATCAGCTGACTTAACCATACCTCTGGCTTGTGCAACTATTCTAATATCTGGTTCCAAAATCGGCTAGAAGTATAATTGGGATTGTAATACTTTTTTTATCTGTAAAACTTTAAAAGAGAAGTTAGTCGTCAGAAACGAAAATCTGTTGAAATTTCTTGAAGGACTGGAACGCTCTCGTTCGAATCATTTCGCGGAAACGAAATACCCCTGGTGAAAATTGGCGATAAGAGCTGCGTTTCAAAATACCATAGGAATTCTTATAGCCGGCTAAAGAAGGCTACAAAAAATCATATAGCTGGCTGTAGAATGCGGAGAAAATCATACGGCCGGGCTATACGAAGCGATAAAAAATTATGCAGCCGGGCTATAGTTCCTATCGCCGAGCTTTACACTTTATCGCCTGGTTGTTGCTTTTTCGCCATCGATTATAAAAGGCTATAAGAAATTGTGTAGAAATTCGTGTGCTTTGAACATCATTAAGTTTTATACGGAACCACCTTAATATTTACAAAACACACGTTATATTTTCCTTTAATACATATTTATTTTCATCAATTAAAACGAGAATAATCCATACAGGATGTGCAAACATTTCAAAATCATGAGTTGAATAACGCTGACTCCGCCAGATTAAATATTAGAGCCTAACACAAAGCGGAGCGGCGACGCACTGGCGCCTACAAACCTAACAGGGATACTTCACGCATTGCGCAACGCGTGAAGTATCCCTGTTAGGTTTGTAGGCGCCAATGCGCGTTTCGCGCTGGCTGCCCGCCTGCCGCACCGCAGCGTGCCACGGCGCTTGAAGCAACTATTTCACACCAGAGGTATTGCACAGTATCATACGAAACTGAGGGCGCTCTAATATATTAGGAATGGCAGGCATCCATCAAAAGTACAGAGCTTTCCTCGCAAAATAAATCAAGATACTACTGCCCAAAAAGAGAGCAGTGGTCCAAAAACTCACCAAGTCCTAGCATCCGTAATTAGTGACTTTAGCGTACACTTTATCGTCTGGCTAGTTGCTTAATCACCATCGGCTATAAAAGGCTATAAAAAATTGTGTAGCCGGCTATAGAAGCTATTGGAAATCTTACAGCCGGCCGTAGGTCTATGGTATTTTGGAACACAGATTCTACTGCCAATTTTTACCAGGGACACGAGTTGGCAGCGCTGTATCGCGAAAGATCGGGAGGCCACCGTCTGAAAACGTGTGAAGCTTCTTGCCGGCTGAAAAAGTTTCAGCGGAAGTTGATGCCGGAAGTGTTCAGTTCAGGCAACTTAAATCATACAAGAGCCCAGCTGGAGTGCTTAATTTTTCACCGGTGGAATGTGTTAACTTGTTAAAAACTTCAGCTCGCAAGAATTACTGGCTTTCGAGGGTTCTCACTTAGAGTCCCTTCTTTCGCCACTTGCGGCTCTGAACCCCAAATATTTCAGGCCCCGTTACGTGGGATGGTTCGTTAAGGTCAGAGTTCCGAAATGCTCTACTCGGACGGTATTTCCTGCATCTATTTGATCTACGGAAATTAGAAAATGCCTGATAGAAACTCAATTTCTGGACCATTTCCGTAGAGGGCCTAAATCGTTAGTGAAACAGCAGAAGACACGTATTTCGGTTTGCGGCGTTGCAGACCTCCTGTTATACTTTATTTATTTCGTGAAAAACTACTGACAGTCATTTTCTTGAAAATTTCAGTGATATTTTCCGTCGCTTAAAGAAGAATATTCTGTGAAAACTGTAAGCCCTAATGTTGGTTTGATCTCCTTTGAAAGAATAAAATTGGAGCGGAGATTTCGAAACACCGCGACCGAGATACACATTTTTGCAGTTTCACAGCTGAAACAGCTATTCACAGTCCGGAGTCAGAGACCAGTTAACGTTGCATATGATTTAAAATGATATAGGCTTATTATCCAGCAAATTGACTCCTTGGGCACATACATAGTATCTTTTCTTTTTTAACGTAGCTTTCATTCCTAATATTTTGTGCTTTTTTTCCCCCGAACTTCTTACCATGAAAGACTGACTATTGGTCTTAAATATTAGAAAATATGACATGACTTATTATGTCGCAGCATGTCTGATATTACAGAAGATATAATGTCACTTTCAAAGCAGAGTCTATAAAAAGGCCCTCTGCGGGCCGAATATTGAAATTAATAGACAAAGCTATAAACGAAGAAGACAATAGGTATACGGAGGGATCCTATTGGTGGAGGCGGGTGGTTGCGATGGACAAAGGAGCACTGGAAAAAAAAACACACTGGATCTAGAGTCCAGACTCTTGAAAACATTGACAAGAAAAAATACTCTGATTCAATCAGATTTAAGCTTAAATCAAAAGGAAATCCGCTCAAATTAAGAGGCTTGGTTCTTGATTTAAGCTTAAATCTGATTGAATCAAGAGTATCTTTTTCTTGTCGATGCTTTTAAGAGTCTGGACTCTAGATCCAATGTGTTTTTTTTTCCAGTGAGGTAGGTAATAGACTAACTAACGGCAACCCACGAGAGACCCTGTAGTTAGCTAGTCCATTACACTCTACCTTAGTTTATAGAATCACCTATCTCAGCCAATACAAAATCGCTGCGTATTCCCCACGTCGTCTTTGTCTATCTCTTTGCTCATCAAGTTCAATGTTGAGCCAGCTGCACCGCTCATTTGCCGTGAATCCGGCACCTGCGGTTTGGAAAGGTGCCACAGGTTTCCTTCCTGTCTCGGAGTCTCCTCGAGAATTCGTTGCGAGTCATTAGAACGACTCTTTTAACTGCCAACCCCAACTTTTTCACTTATATCAACTCCGACGCCGGTGTTAACTTTTATATCTCCTCATCCGAGTGCGCTTTTCAAGTGTCGCTCGGCCGCCGACGCACACTGCACCCAGTCAATCGGAGAAGTCGGACAAAATCTGGAAACTTTGAAAGCTTACATATTCGAGAGTATGAAACAAAAAAGTTTAAGAGTGGTTCCATTTTTATATTCGCGAACTTCAGAAACACCCCTTCGAATTGAATTTGACACGCAATAAACATCAAAATTTGAAATTTCAGCCAAGCATTTCGTGTTTGACCTCTTCTTTTGGTCTCGTTCCGCTGTGCGACGGTGGACGCTTTCCATGTTCACCGACCTACGGAACACGAAAATTCCCTTCCTCCGGTCCGACTAACAAAGAAACTTTCGCGCTCAAACTTGTAAGTTGGCATGACTGCTCCCAAGTAGTTGGATTGTCTCCACGCAGTGCTATCCCTGTTTTCGGTATTAGAAATTATGAAAATGCTCGTAGTTCAGCGCAGCGGCGGGCCGACTATTGAAATTGACAGACGAAGCTGTGGACAAAAAAGACAAAAGGAATATGGAGGGATCTTATAGGTGGAAGCGGGGGGTCGCAACGGACAAAGGAGGTAGGTATTTGACTAACAGCAACCCACCAAAGACTCTGTCGTTATAGTCCATCATTTTCCCCTTAGTCTATCGGAACCATGTATTTCATCCAAAATGATCGCTCCATGCTCCTTATGTCTTCTTTGTCTGTCGCTTTATCTATAAATTTCAATAATCAGCCTGCAGATATATTCCCGGTCGATGCGAAAGCGTCCGACCAGTGCTAGCGAAAATATTTGACATTCATTTTTTATTCACGCTAAAACCCGAATTTTAAACATGATATGATTAGATGTATTGTCACCGACTCAGTCAGTTGCGCTGACGGCAATGTATTGTCAACACGGTAGGAACATACGATTAGATCAATGCAAAAGCGGCTGTAAGTATGTACATTCAAAAATAATTTGATACGAAGAATAACCTCGACGTTTTCAGCCTCGAAATAGCAAGCGAGCACTTGAAAGCTTTCAATGTGTTTTCTGCCTCAGGCGTAAACATTTGCGGAGAAAACAAGTATTGCGATACTGGTCTCAAACCATGCGTAATGCTCCATCATTGTTAAATCGGCGAGACACGAAAAGGCACTATATCGCAGCAGCGCCGATAGTTCTCCGAGAATTTTTGAGCTGGTCCGACGTTTGATGACAGTTTCTCAGGTTTTATCTTTTCCATCGTAGCGTGTTCGATGAAGTTGTTTCGCAACTGTAGCCGGGCTCGGCAAGGCTCTTGGGCGTGCAGGAAGTAAATGATTGTAATCTCCAACTGACAGAAATGACATTTAAGAACATAAAAGAGAGAGAGAATCATCTCTGGGACGATGCTCGCAGCAATCTTCCGTAGGGCAACATTTGGGTCATTGCGCGAGATTATGGGGTAGATTCACTCACTACGACGACTTGGTTCCCTCCTCACGGCTGCATCCGAACGAGGCACGTTGCAAGATTCCTTCGTCACAGATGGTTACACCGAATTAGAGAGGTAGAGAATTGATTTCAAGGGATGTTCAAAATTCAGGGTTATCCAGGGTTAGACGACCAGATTGCAGGAACGTGTTTTATGGGTCGATATAAAATTCTTTTTTTGTATGAAGTTTTTCCAGAAGTGCCCCCAGTTGGAGTTAAGGCCCCCAAAATTTCGGAAAGTGAATAGTTTCTCCTGAATTTAGGCAACGGTTGTGAACCAAATCTCATGAAAATGTGTTCTACCCTGTAAGTGTACTTTCATGCCCCGAATTCAGAAAGGATCTAAAAAATCGAAAGCTCAAATTACGACTAGAACGTCTTATTTTGACCCATAGAACACGCTTCTGCAGTTTGACCGTTCAACCTTGGATCACCGTGTATAGAAGAAATGTTACATCTTGATGGATAAGTTCGGAGTGACGTGGCCAATCATTCTAATATTCCAAATCAACGAAGGGAAAACTAACGCGTTGAGTTGTTCAGCCCGTTGTGTGGATAGAAAGATGAGCATATTGAACACAGTTTGCGGTGCAGTGCGGCGAATCTTTGTTTCCCGCGATTTTTCTCTAAAATATTAAAACAAATCCGAGGAAACGTCCTATAAGTCTCTCATTCATAGGTTTAGAATTTACAAATACAAATCACGCGGGACTAAACATGGCTCAGGAAATGTTGGTCCAACCTTCATTGCAGTCATTAAATGTTTATTTCAGAAAATTTCAAATTCTCTATAAAATATTAAAAATAAGTTTTGAGGAACTTCCCAATAGTCTCTCCGTCTGAATGTGACGATTTTTTAATACTAATCACGCGCTCACATTCTCGCGACCAGATCCTTTAACATTTGTAACGTACGATGGCCGTCGCAACAGTACATATAGTAAAAGAGTCAGAAAAACTGGAACTTTTGACGAAAAATGTTCATAATTTGACTAATAAATTAAGCTTTTATTGAAAGAAATAAGGCAGTTTGATGGTTCAACTGGCACGACCGGCAGTTACGTGCATTTTGAGATTCTTTGGGGTGCAAACACGGCTACTTGGTCGAACGCATCATGTGATTCCACTTGTGAGTTTAGATCACACAAAGCGCGGAAGATGTGTGTTTACGCGCTTTTGAAAATTTTTAGCGGTGCAAACACAGCTTTTCGGTCGAACGTTTCATGCGACTCGAGATCTTTCACTTGTGAGTTTAAACCACACGAAGCGCGGAAGATGTGTGTTTACGCGCTTTTAAAGATTTTTAGTGGTGCAAACACAGCTTTTCGGTCGAGCGTATCATGCGACTCGAGGTCTTTCACTTGTGAGTTTTAACCACACAAAGCGCGGATGATGTGTGTTTACGCGCTTTGGAGAATTTTTAGCGGTGCAAACACACCTTTTTGGTCGAGCGCATCATGCGATCCGAGATCTTCCATGTGTGAGTTTCAACCATACAAAGCGCGGAAAATGTGTGCTTACGCGCTTTTGCAGATTCTCAGGGGTTGAAACACTGCTATTCGATCGAGCGCTTCATGCGATTCGAGATCTTCCACTTGTGAGTTTAAACCACACAAAGCGCGGAAGATGTGTGCTTACGCGCTTTTGCAGATTTTCAGGGGTGGAAACACTGCTATTCGGTCGAACGTATAATGCGATTCGAGATCTTCCACTTGTGAGTTTAAACCACACAAAGCGCGGAAGATGTGTGTTTACGCGCTTTTGCAGATTTTTAGCGGTGCAAACACAGCTTTTCGGTCGAGCGCATCATGCGATTCGAGATCTTCACTTGTGAGTTTAAACCACACGAAGCGCGGAAGATGTGTGCTTACGCGCTTTTGCAGATTCTCAGGGGTGGAAACACTGCTATTCGGTCGAGCGCATCATGCGATTCGAGATCTTCCACTTGTGAGTTTAAACCACACAAAGCGCGGAAGATGTGCGTTTACGCGCTTTTGAAGATTTTTAGTGGTGCAAACACAGCTTTTCGGTCGAGCGCATCATGCGATTCGAGATCTTCCACTTGTGAGTTTAAACCACACAAGCGCGGAAGATGTGTGCTTACGCGCTTTTGAAGATTCTTAGGGGTGCAAACACTGCTTTTCGGTCGAGCGCATCATGCGATTCGAGATCTTCCACTTGTGAGTTTAAACCACACAAAGCGCGGAAGATGTGTGCTTACGCGCTTTTGAAGATTTTTAGCGGTGCAAACACAGCTTTTCGGTCGAGCGCATCATGCGATTCGAGATCTTCCACTTGTGAGTTTAAACCACACAAAGCGCGGAAGATGTGCGTTTACGCGCTTTTGAAGATTTTAGCGGTGCAAACACAGCTTTTCGGTCGAAGCGCATCATGCGATTCGAGATCTTTCACTTGTGAGTTTAAACCACACAAAGCGCGGATGATGTGTGTTTACGTGCTTTTGAAGATTTTCAGCGGTGCAAACACAGCTTTTCGGTCGAGCGCATCATGAGATCCGAGATATTTCACTTGTGAGTTTAAAACTCACAAAGCGCGGTAATTGTGCGTTTAGGTGCTTTTTGAGATTCTAAGGGGTGGAAACACTGCTTATCGGTCGAATGCATCATGTGATTCGATATCATTCACTTGTGAGTTTAAAACTCACAGAGCGCGGAAGTTGTGCGTTTACGTGCTTCAGAGGTTCTTGGGGGTGCAAACACGGCTATTCGGCCGAACGCATCATGAGATTCAAGATCTTTCATATGTGATTTTAAAACTTAGAAAGCGCCGAAGATGTACGTTTACGTGCTTTTGGAGATTCTTTGTGGTTCAAACATGGCTATGCGGTCCAACGCATCATGTGATTGTAGATCTTTCGATTGTGAGTTTAAAATTCACAAAGCGCGGAAATTGTGCGTTTACGTGCTTTTTAGGATTTTTACGGGTGTGAACACTGCTATTCGGTCGAATGCATCATGTGATTCGAGATTTTTCACGTGTGAGATTAAAACTCACAAAGCGCGGAAGATGTGCGTTTACGTGCTTTTGAGATTCTTATGGGTGCAAACACTATTATTAGGTCGAACGCATCACGCGAATCGAGATCTTTCACTTGTGTATTTAAAACTCACAAAGCGCGGAAGTTGTGTGTTTACGTGCTTTTTGAGATTTTTAGGCGTGGAAACACTGCTAATCGGTCCGATGTAGTAAGCCCCAGTGCCGAGATTGAAGTTGTCATATTCTCATGCTATTAAGACAGTCACAGTCACGTTGGGTATGGGATGCAGCTCAATTAGATTGTGGTTTATCTATGAGCGGCCAGTTTAAATTTATGCATCGACAAAAATTATTATCTTTGTAAAGAATTAGTTACGCTAATTTACATTGCAAAGATCGTGGTTTCGGAGATATTCTGCAGGAAAGATGTATCTAATGCTTACACTTGCACCTTGTCTAATGATCCAATTTCAGTCATGTACACTGCTACAATGTTGATTGGGCTTTAAAAAGATTTGACTATTGAGCCTTTAAGCCCACCTCGGAAGTATCATTCCTAAATGAAGATGTTTCTAATGCGATGCCGCTCGTCATCAAAATATCATACGAAGCATCGCTATTACTCACTGATCAATGCTGCTATAATGTTGATTGGGAATTTAAAAGATGCAACTATTCGACCTCTGAAGCCGCGCTAGGAAGTATCGTTTCCGAGTGAAGGCGTTTATACGTCGATACTATTCATCAAAAAATTATATGAAGCAATCGCATTTATTCAATAATCTCCACTGTTACAATGGTGATCGGGTATTGAAAAGATGCAACTATTCGGCCTCTGAAGCCGCGCTAGGAAGTATCGTTTCGGAGTGAAGGCGTTTATACGTCGGTGCTACTCATCAAATAATTATAAACGTATTCGAATGAAGTTTAAGTTGATGCGTCGAGAAACAATGGATATCTTTGTTTTGGGTCGATCTAACTAATTTTAGTTGCGCGAATCGAGTTCTACGAGATATTGGATGTGAGATTTTGATGCGGTAACATACCGGGATGAGCAAAAGAAACTATCCATCCGACGTAACTCGATGTCACAAATGGGGGTCCAAGTTAGAAAATGTTGATATTTCGGGAGGATATGTAATTTGCTCCCTGGCCCTCCTAGGTGGTTCGCAGGGTCATGACGTCTGAAAAACTTTTCCCTCAATGATAGGACGGACAACCGACACATTTTAAATCAATGATTGAAAAAGTTATGGCGTATCGAGGGTTTCTTTTGCTCATTCCGGTATCACATTGCCTAAACTTGTACCTAGTCTAGTTGGTCCATTTAACATCTTACTTATAATTCGAGTGTTCATACTGCGTTGCTAAGGAAAAACGCAGTATGAAGATGCGAGAGTTGCCAAATTTCCTCTATAGAAATATTCATTACTGAGGAAACGAGAAAAAACACTATAAAATGGCCTGAACTGTAAGTAACAAGGTGGTGAAATAGTGCTGATTCCGCATCATTTCGCAGGGAGAACAAAGACAGAGTTCCAAAATTTCTATTGGAGTCAAAACTGTTTGCGCTCTAATGAGTATCTCTCGTCAGTCTTGTACTAATACCAATAGAGCTCAACAATTTTTGACTCTATTGAAATTTTTGGATCTCTGATTTATTATGCTCACAAAGTGGTGTGGACCCAGCACCATTTCACCACCTTGTTTCCTGAGGAAAGTTCTGATTATATTTCCTTCAAATTTTCAGATACTTCCGACCTAACCACGAACGAAATTCTCATTAAAATTAAAAGAAAAAATCGACAAATTTCCCTGGAAACCCGTGATTAGTCAATGGAAGTTCAGCAACGTATGAAGGCCCATACGGCGTTTTTTTCTCAGAACGGCAGCTTGGAGAAGACAAATTGATTTTCTCCGGAAATCAAATGTCAATCTCCGTGATTTGTCAAAGGAAATTCGGCAACATCTGAAGACTCATACGGTGTTCTCCTATAGCACGGCAGCATGGAGAAAAATATCGAGCAAACCCCGGAAATCCGTGATTTGTCAGACGAAATTCGGCAACGTCTGAAGACTCATACGGTGTTTTCCATGAGCACGGCAGCATGGAGAAAAATATAGACAAACCCCGGAAATCCGTGATTTGTCAGAGGAAATTCAGCAACGTCTGAAGGCTCATACGGCGTTTTTCCTGAGCACGGCAGCATGGAGAAAAATATAGACAAACCCCGGAAATCCGTGATTTGTCAGAGGAAATTCAGCAACGTCTGAAGGCTCATACGGCGTTTTTCCTGAGCACGGCAGCATGGAGAAAAATATAGACAAACCCCGGAAATCCGTGATTTGTCAGAGAAAATTCGGCAACGTCTGAGGGCTCATACGGCGTTTTTCCTGAGCACGGCAGCATGGAGAAAAATAAAGACAAAGTTCCCCGGAAATCCGTGATTTGTCAAAGGAAATTCAACAACATCTGAATGTTCATACGGCGTTTTTCCTGAGCACGGCAGCATGGAGAAAAATATAGACAAACCCCGGAAATCCGTGATTTGTCAGAGGAAATTCGGCAACGTCTGAGGGCTCATCCGGCGTTCTTCCTAAGAATGGCAGCATGGAGAAAAATAAAGACGAAATTCCCCGGAAATCCGTGATTTGTCAGAGGAAATTCAGGAACGTCTGAAGGCTCATACGGTGCTCTTCCATAGCACGGCAGCATGGAGAAAAATATAGACAAACCCCGGAAATCCGTGATTTGTCAGAGGAAATTCGGCAACGTCTGAGGGCTCATACGGCGTTTTTCCTGAGCACGGCAACATGTAGAAACGGTCATTTAACCCGAGGGTCACGGTCGCGAGAGGGTGCCGCGGACGAGGTGGCAATGCCGCTCGAATGAACTTCAACTATCTGGAGACAGGGACTCAATTTGTCGGGTCGTTATTATTTCGCCGGCGTCCCGCTCCGTGGCAAGTTCCGTCTGTCACCCTCGGAAAACTTCGCCCAAGTATCAAAAAGACACTAACATTTAATCCGCCCAGAAACCCCCGCCGATAGCTCTGCTTTTTCTCCCAAGAATAATGAGCTGTATACTCTCTCCGTGGCGTGCTTTGCGATACATCGATTGATCTGCCATTCAAACCTACGGAAAAGGATCGATAGATAGGGTGTTCGCAACCAAAACCTTAATAATCGATTCTTTACCATAACTTGAAAAGGGGAAATCGTATGAAAAAGGATCGATAAATAGAGTGTTGGCTACCAACACCTTAATAATCGATTCTTTACTGTAGCTTCAAATGGGGAAGTATCGATGGTCCATCATCCATGCTTCGCCACCGCAGCGGTGTATCGTCGTTAGAGTTTTGCTTCGCAATAAAAATGAGAAAAGGACGGATAACTTCTACGTTATAAAGGCGAAAAGTTCGGAAACTGGGTTGAGTAAGTGATACGGGTGTACTTGAAGGATGAAATATGTGCACGAAAATATTAGCATTGGTCACCCTATGGAAAGTACGATACATTTAGAGACATATTTCTTTCCAAAAAAGGTCATTTCAGTCTTCTTCGGAGAAAAGCGGTCTACAAGAACGTATGTTCCATAAGGTCGTTATAGGATACTGGGGGTGTCGTTACTATTTCTGATCGAAAAAGTTCCAATTTCCAGGGTCTTTCAGAAATTGAGGCAACGGGTACAGGAAGGGAATTCCTCAGTTGCGGAGTTTCAAAATCTCCGTAGCTAATTTATATTTTACTCTTTGCTTATGGTGTTTAGTAGGAAATGTTAGGAGAATTGTAAAATCAGAAATATGAAAACATGAAACGTTAGCGGAAATTCTAATATACTAAACAACACAGAAATGCCCTTCCTATATCTTGGCTACTGGAAAAGGTCTGAACTACTAAGAACTAACCTTGATTCTACTTTAAAATCTTACGCTGAGAATTATTCACTCAACGTGAAAAGTTCGAGAAACAACAAGTATTTTAGAGATGGGAAATGGATTGTTTGTCTGATGACACAAATATTTTTCCCCCTTAAGCCAATGTTAAATTTAAACTTTAATATATTATAGGCGTTGATTTCCGGGATTAAAGTTTTGTATCTAATATGTTTTCCTCCGAAATTTTGAAGAGAAATTATGTTGTATGGTGCTTGGATGCTTGCCTGATGGACCAATGCTGTAATTTTTTTTGGATACTCCTTGTAAAATGCACAAAATGAAGAATACGGATGCACTGGAGAAGTAAAATACTTGCTCCATCGAGAATAGTATTCTTTGTCACCTTGAAAAACCCAGAATACGCTCGAAGAGTGATCATCTGCCGAATACAGTATTCCTATTATTTCTTCTAAGACGCGTCGCGCGATAATTCACGCTCCTTAGACAGAACTTTGAGTTACTTGAAACATTTAGTGCGGTGGCGATTGCGGACGTGGCGTTTGCGGATTCTCATATTTTGATGGTGGCGATTGCGGTAAGGCGACGCAGGGCCGTGGAGTTTGCGGATCAGAGAATTTCGGCGGTGCGATTGCGAACGAAGGGGTGGGCACTTACATATGCTGCCCCCCACCCCTGCTTGCACTATATACCAGAGGAAAGAATGGGCCACTAGATAAGGTACTAGACCAGGTGTATTCGTCTAGTTTCAGTGAATATAATTTCTCATGCTGAAAGCGAAAATGGGATATCCAGAAAGCACGCGAAAGAAGAAGTCAATCCACATGGATGAGAGTATTGAGAAGGCTTCACAAAAATGATTGTCCAATCAAAGATAGCCAACGGACCTACGGCGCTTTTTACTCAACGTCGGCAATTTGCAACGATTAGATTAATCGAAATATTTTTTTAGTATTATTCATGTCTTTGACTTTCAGTAATTTTGGACTGGAATCCATGACATGTTTTTAATCTCAAGAATGGACGGAAACTGACTATTTTCCAGTTTCTTGATTTATGGCACGCCTTTATTAAAAATTCACTAATACTAATATATGTTTCTAATATATATACTACATATGTTTTCATACTAATATAATACTGATGTTTAATACTAATATGTTTTTCATTCTACATCCATGGAAAGGAATCCAGAGTCACTCCGGTAATTTTTTTCTGTAATGTACAGCGCAGGGGTGGGGGGCAGCATATGTAAGTGCCTTTCCCTCCGCACCGAAACATTTAGGTCTGGGATCAGAACAATTCTTATGAGACAATGATCATTATTCTGGATTGGAGGTTCCATGTAATTGACAAATGATAGCTTTGGATAGCAGATAAGCTGACTAATAGAATTTCTTTGTTTGTTTCAGGCATTGCCCGTTAGGTTTCGTGTGTCTGCGAGTGGGCGGCAATCCAAATCACGGGTTCACCAATTTTGATAATTTCCTCTGGTCTATGTTAACTACTTTCCAGCTAATCACTTTGGATTACTGGGAAAATGTATATAATATGGTGAGTACCTGTTGCAAGTCATTGTCAATATTTTTTAATAGTTGTCTTGTTCATCGTATTAGAGAAATGCACACACAGTTACGAACGAAATATTTTTGGAAGAAAACCGAAAAATACAACTGCGGATAATGCAGACCATAATATTCGGTCATCCGTGCAGTTCCAACTTTTTTTCACAAGATTCTTCTTTTGATTAAGACAGTGGACGTAAATGAGAGAAATAAATGTAATTTAATATACGTAAATGAATAAATGGACTTGGAACATAGGCGAACAATTGAGTACTGGACTTAAAAACTGTTGACAGAAATGGGTGGACGAAAAGTTAAAGATAGTACCCGAAGTTTTACCCTCCATGTTTCTCCCCGATAAGAAAAACAGTATTTTCCACGTACTGTTAACCATTTTCAATTGTGAAAGAAGTCCATATGAAGTGGCCTGCAAATTCCAGATCCCACATTAAAGCGTTCGAACACCAATTAAAGCTCGCCAAGTTACACTGCCGGCCCAGGAGAACACGTTGTAGGAACATTTGAAAACGACACTGTTCTCCGATAAAATACTTCGTTTTAACAAAAAGTCGCATACATTCGTCCTCGTAAGTTTCAGAGACAAGAGAAAGATCGCGATAAAATTCTCTAATAATTTTTAGGAAAATAAAATACAGGTTTGTAAGAAAATGCGTATTCGACGAAAATGAATATGATACAGTGTGCACCTTCATAAGGCATTTTTCCTCAGGATGGCAGTGAGTTTCGGAAACAGGAGAAAAATTGCGAAGAAAATTCTCTGAAAATGTGTAAGAAGATAAGATACGATTTTTGAGAAAATTCGAATTTGACGGAAATAAATATGGCACCGTCTGAACTTTCATACGGCGTTTTTCCTCGAAATGGCAGTATTTTGAACTAGCAGTCCGCGGAAGAGCCGATAAAAAAGGTATACCTGTTTAATGTTGAGATCTCAGGACAGCGTTACCCTGCTAGGGGGAACCGCCGTAAGAGCCTCCAGACGTTGCCAATTTTCCTTCTATAAAAACCGAATTTACTGGGAAAATTATGAATATTTTCCCCCAAAATTTTCAGACAATTTTGTACGCAATCTTATCTGAAAAATCTGAACAATTTCAAGGCAAAATATGCATAAACTTCGTCATAAATACATGTTTAATCAAGGGAAATTCGGCAACTCTCGAATGTTCGTACGGCGATCTTCTTAAGCACGGCTGAGCACAGAGCCGACCAATTTTCAGGGTAGAGTGATGCAATTCGAAACCGATTCAGGAAGGAAACAAATAGCCCCCCGACTACGTCATAAAGTGGGGAGGATTTTATGACGTCATAAACCTCATACTCGCTCCATTGGTGGATGAACCTGGAATGCGAGTTCCCCTACCGTTACGCTCCGAACCAGAGTTGCCAGATTGTGGTGAAAAATCACCACTTTTCCCAATTAAAACCGATGTTAAATATGCACGTTATGTTGCAAAATTTGGCGACCTTGCTCCGAACCGCGGGAAACAACGCAAATTATAGCATACAATTTACAATCCTGGATGAATGAGCGCATTCCGACGTTCCCACTGGGAAAAAGGCGTATTACTTACTATGGAGCCTCGAGGTAATTTGATGGTTTTTTTCATCACCAACCGACAACGATGGGGAGGCATCAGAAGTTTTTACTGCGGGAAATTTAAGCTCTTGAAAGCAGAGCACCAGTAATTTATTGTAACATTGTTCCTCCCGTTCGATTTGCCGCATACTGATGATTCAAATGGAAAAACATTGCACTTGACTGTAACAAACCATTTGAAGTTAACTTTTGTCTCCATTCCACGAAAAAATCTGAGCGGGCAAAAAAAGGTTTCAAGTTCTTATCATTACTATACACAATGAAGCGTCAACACATACAACGGAGAAATATTTTGAAAATAATTCCGGTATTTGGGGTATTTTCGCGAGGTGTTAGCGACTTGGTCAAAGTCGGGTCTAATAATTCTTCTACAGCCTCCAATGCTGCCATTTTATTTTGCCTAAGATTCCAGGATTCTCGAAATTCCAAAAGCTCTGAGAAAAATTCCAATTTCCTTCAAACTTCCGAAATACTCCCGGACTTAGTTCAGAGGATAGTCTACTTTGACTTAAAAGAAAAAAAAAAAAAAAAAAAAAAAACCCATCAAGTTTGAGAATATAATTGGTCAAACTGACGAAAAATTTGAATTCGAGGAAATTCCGAGAAATTTCTGGGACGTTCCGGGAATTTCGAAGATCCCGAGTAAAGCTCAGAGAAATAACAAAATTTCCGGAACTAGGTATTAATTCCGGGAATGCAGCACTGCCATTGCTTCATCTGTTTTATGAGACTAGATCGATGAAATTTCCAAATTTTTAGAGGAAAGGCGGAGAAAGATTTATTTTGGGAGACATTTCCCCCAACGAACCACACGAATCCTGGCGTAGCGGCAAAGAGTAAACATTTCGCCCGCGTTGGACGATTCTGAGCAACAGACGGGGGGAGTTATTGTTCGAGGTAATGACTCCCCCTCCCCTTTCCACTGCGGAGATATGCTTTTGTTCTCGTTTCATCCAATTATACCTGTTTTTTTTCTTTTTCTTCTTTTTCTCGCGGGCGACTGGCTGTCTGCCCTGCGGCTTGTCTTCGACCCCTCCGCCCTGGTGGCGCGAATTATACAATTAATTATCAGTTAATTACTCCCCCATTCTGCCGTGCTAAAGAAAAACAACATAAGGGCGTTCAAATGTTGCCAAATTCCCTCTTAGAAAATATTGATTTTCGAAGAAAGTTATGAATATTTTTCCTTGAAATTCTAAGACACTTCAGATCGAATTACGAACAAAATTCTCTGAAAAATCGAAAGAAACACATTCTTAACTTTTCCTGAAAATCCATGATATATCGAAGAAAATTTGGCAACGACTGAAGGCTCACACACCGTTCTTGCTTAGCAAGGCAGCATGGATGCCTTCCTTTGAGCTGCGGTTCACCTGCCTGAGTATGGCCTGCAACAGCAGTCAAAGATTTCCCGCGCAGGCTATTTTTAATGATGATTTTTCGTGATTCTAGATGCTGCCAAGAGAAAACAGCTCTTCAATATTCAAAATAAGCAAAATTCAGAAGTGTGCGTCAAAGTTTGATGATGCATACCCTCTCAATACTTTGATTCGTTAAAAAAAACAATTATCACGTATTCGGAATGATTTACTCCTTATTTTGTACCTTGCTCTTAGATGCTTCATTCAGTAAGACCTGAGGATGGATGTATAAAAACCCGAAATGGGCATCATGAAGATCATGATTCAGCGAGTTTTTCTAAGGACATCTATCTATATACAAAAAGAAAGGTGTTTGTTATAAAAATTAATAAAATAAAGCCAAATCTCAGCATAGAGATGAGTACGTCTTAAGAAAAAGAAGCTTAAATCCGGCGGAAAATCCAAAATTGAAGTATGAGACACGTTATATCACAGTCCTTTAGCTGAAAATCCTACCAAACGAGGCAACAAGGTGGACATAAAATATATTAGATTTTTGAAATATGTATAAATGACGTTACAAATACAAGTAATAGGAACATGATAAAATTTTAAAAAATGGTATTTAGATATTATTTGTTTGACATACGATTCGAAATATTCAACGCGATACTGTAGTACTGTAGAACTGTTGTCGTTGATCTTATGAGTACGTTGTTTTATGTTGATGAAGGATATGATTACCGTATAGGTTCGAAGCGTGTAAAATACATCTCTACTTCTACTTTGGTTAGAATATTGGAAGAAAGCATTACAATTAATGGGAAATTGACGAAAGCGAAATGGCCGTTTAATAATAAACTGTATACCCTTACGACTCAAGTAAAAGTATACTCTGAAACATGTCCTAATTTCTTTAAGCTAATTGGTGAAATAGAGTCTTAAACGAATTATTTCATTTTCATGCATGAACCATCGTAACATTCCTAAAAATTGCTGAGCGCTTTCGCATTTGAAAAGTATATCCTCCTACCTTTTTACGTAAGGTGGGAGGTAGGACGTAGGTAGGTAGGTATAGGGACCTTAAGTACCTTGATGAGTAGGTTTGTACCTATATTCTTCTGAAAAGAAAGTACTTTGAATCAAACAACCATTTGTCAGCCAACTTGCATTATTATGCCGATCGCAATTTGTAGTCGAAATTGATCGAGTAAAAGTAGCTTTCCTACAAATTCAAACACCAAAGATGGACCACTGGTTACAATTGAACGAAGAACTATGCAATTGAGTAGGATTCTGGTATAAAGTTAACCGTCCATACACTCAACGTTTCACAATCGGAGCCTATAAAATCAAAGTTGTGACACATGAAATAATCAATGCCTGGTAAGAACCAGAAAAATAACAGATATCTATTATTTTTTTGCAATGTTATGGAACCCAGTGCCTCTTCTACTGGCGATCGTCGGAAAACATCGATAAATAACTAAAAACATCGTATTATTTTTGGACAGGGAAAAACCATGTCTACCAGGTCACTAGCACTCAGCTGCAACTCTTTTGAGGGGCCGATTCTATTAATTTTTCTTCCTACATTAGTCGTCTAACCATGATATTACTATTATTTATACTCTAAGGAATTCTCTTTTTGTGAAGTATAATATTTGGTCAGTATAATTTTACATGAGTCTGGTTCTCTCTTCTCAATTTAGAGATCCTCTCAAGAATTGGTTGGCACTTTTGGTCGTCACAATCCATAAAAAGTGGCTACATCAGTACTTAAAATATCTAGACTTTGGCTTAAAATTAGGTTTTACGTGCGTTATTTATTGATGTCTGTCATGATTTGTGTTATAATTTCTACGAGTAATTAGCTGTTAATGTAAGTGGAAATCTTAGGTATGGGTACAACAATTTTCAAACAAATTTTGAGAGCAATTCACAATCTCTCATCGAACACTTCATTCAATTTTTTCCCCGGTTGTTCGTAATTTAAACTTAACATCATTTATAATAATTCAAATAAATCAGAATAGTAGCAAAGGGCGCCCAAGGCAACTGTTGAGTGTCGAAGACGTAAGAGAAGCTGTTCAGACGTTATAAACTAACAAGTTAGATGAGACAAGAAGAAGAGAGGCATCTTCTTCAATATCTAGATTAATGACTCACCAAAAACTTGTTTAAAAAAAAGCAGTAAATAATCAATATACAGAGGAGTTGGCGAATCCCTGTCTAGGAAACCCAACGGTAGATCAACAAGAGACCGAGGACAACGACGGCGTCTGCCGAAAGAACTGCAAAAGGAATCAAAATGTAGAGGATGCTGAGTTCGTAAGTAGTGGAAATGATGGGAGTTCTGACCACCTAAACTTTGGGAGTTTCCTGACATTGTTTTTCAAGTGACATCCTAATTCAGGTCATAACAGAGGAGGATTTTATAATTTATTCGACACTAAAAGTCTTTTGTATAAAAATTAAAATATTTTGAATCATTAGAGCCAACCGGTCAGAGGCGGGGTATGTGGACACTTTTATGTAAAAGCTCATCCCTGAAAATGATGAAGGAGACTCGAGTTCTTGCTTTTCTTAAAAATCCAAAATCGGAGGCCTCTCAGCCTGACCAGCTGTGTCGAAGTTACCGAACTAGCAAAGTAGAGGCTACGATTCCCATAGGTCGATTGAGGTGCGACGAGGTGAAATTGCACGAGTGACATCCTAATTCGTGCCAAACAGGGAGAGATTTTAATATTTTTTCAGCACTAAATGACTTTAGTATACAAAGTCAAATATTATGAATCACTAAAACCAACCGGGCCGAGGCGGGATAAGTAAAATAATACTTTTACGTGAAACTTCATCCCTGAAACTGATGGACGAAACTTGTTCTTACTTTTCTCGAAAATCCAAAACCGGTGACCTCTCAGCCAGGACCGCTGTGTCGAGGGTTCCAAGCCAGCAAAGTAAGAGGCTGCGATTCTTGAAGATCGATTGGTACAGGCCGAGGCCGACTACGTACATTACACTATTAAACACTTTTGTGTAAAAAAATAAAAAAAAAAACCATTAAAATTATGTCTTTATCCTATGGGTAGACATTATCATACTATTATTCCTAGCTTGAGATAATTGTTTATATTTCCATTCTGGAAGGTAACAATAAATGCAAATCTTATGGCGGCCCCTACAAATGAATGAAAGCTTAATTTGTTTCTACAAGACATAAGAAACTTGGACCCCAACATAAAATATAAATTGGAAGATGGGGGTAATAACCTGAAACTTTTACACTTAATGAATATGCTTCTTTAGACATGACCTTTGTAGATTGCTTCCAAATCCATCACTTAAAAGCCTTATCTTCAAAACAGGAACTAGATACAATTGTTTTTAATATCAAATCAGTTAACAAAACCGTCCTTCACCTCAAAATATTCCCAAATTCAGGACGTGTCCACTAGCCCACTCCGGAGAGTCGTAACGAGAATGCGACAGCTCCCTCGTCCTGAATTATGTCACAAGCCGCAGTTAGTCAATAAAATTCGCGCAACCGATCTGCAGCCATCCGGAGCTTGGATAAAAATCGGACGGAACTCTTCGCTTCATCGAACGAAGGTTCCGAGGGGTTTCCGCGGAAATGCGGCATCGGCGCGCCTTCGTTCCTGGAGCGGCAACCCGCTCGGCCGTTAACTCATAATTTTACGAGTGTTTTCAACCGTTTTTATGTTTCTTTGCCGCTCGCGTGCGTGAATGCGCTCGGATAATCTTCTCGTGAAAGCGTCTGTTTTAGGTCTCCTCAAGCACGCCCGGCGATTATGGGCCGCAGCTTCTCGGTCCAGAGCTGTGTCCGCACAGTTCGTCGTGTCCCTAACCAAGGGACGCAATTCCACTCCATCCTCACAAAATTGACTCGGATAATCCCATTTCTCGCGAGAATATGACTCTGCAATTGCTGGTACGAGAAAAAAAAACACTAAAAAATGGCCCGAACAGTACGCAACAAGTGGAGAAATGGTGCTGCGTCCACACCATTTCGCGGGGAAAACAAAGCTAAGAAATTCCAAATTTTTAAAACAACTAAAATTTCAGTCGATTAAAATCAATTTTTTTGGCCTCTGATTGAAAATTTTTTGGAATTTTTTCGGCTTTGTTTTCCCCGCGAAATGATGTGGACCCAGAACCATTTCTTCACCTAGTTACGATTGCTAAAATTTATTACAAAATTGTTAAAACTCACTAGCACGTAGAATTCTGGAGAACGAAGCGCGTTCTGAACTGTAGCACAGTGGATCGAGTCAATCAGAGAGGTTGAAAATGAAATTTTTGACTAAAACTGAGAATTTTGATGTTTAGTCACATTTTAAATTTCATTGGGCTTCTTAAATATAATTTGACGAGAAAACCAATAGAGCCGCTTTTAAAACCTTAGAGTTGTGTATAAACCGAGTTGTAAGCTTTGAAAGTTTCCAAATTACGTCCAAATTTCTCCTTGCGTTGAGTTTTTCCATGCATATAAATATTTAATCCTGTAACCGTTTCAAGTTCATTGGGTGCTTCTCAAATACAATTTGACGAGAAAACCAATGGAGCCACTTTTAAAACCTTAAAGTTGTGTATAAATCGAGTTGTAAGCTTTGAAAGTTTCCAAATTACGTCCAAATCTCTCCTTGCGTTGAGTTTTTCCATGCATATAAATATTTAATCCTGTAACCGCTATGGTTGCCGATAAGCGAGAAAACATCAGACGAAAAGCATGGAAACTCATTGAAGAAGCACGCAACGGCATGTGCAAGCAAGGAACCTTGCTATCGTTAGAAGTTCCTCAGATCAAATGAAGCTGACGTCGGTCACAGTCCCACTGACTATTGGAAATCTGTGCAAAGATGATACAGAAAAGTTCAGCAAAAGCAACTGCATATACGAACGTCATTCCCGTGTCATTCGCAAGCTGTAGAAAGATGCGTTAAAGAGGTCACTGAAGTTTCTGCTTTAGCCACCACACAAGAAGAAAAACATCTTCTATTAAAACAGCGACTTAGCCGCAGAAGAAAGATTCCAAAATTCACACCAAATCAGAATTTCGGATTTGAAATGTATCTAGCTTCCACACAAAATTCAACGTTATACAAGTAGCCGAGTGATGAGGTAAGAAATTAACAATTTCGCCTGAACATTCTCTAGAGAATCCGTCACAGTTCCAAAAAAGGGTTGGGGAGGGGAGGGGGTTGGAACTTCAAGTGTAAGACCTCCCCGTGATAAGCTCTGGTAACTATTTTTACTTTTCTTTTTCAACATTTTGAGACTAGAGTGTAAAAATAGACTTCATAGAAATGTGTATTTATCTCAGTGAAAATATGTGATTTACTTCAGATTCAGTTTTACGGATAAAATCATTATTCTCATTGAAAACTTTTCCATTCCAACAAAATATTGTTCTCAAAAGCACGTACACTCGTGAATCATACCCAGATCTTCTTCATCGGCATTGCTGCTAGCCACGGTAATTCCTATCGCTGCTACTCCTGCATCGAAAAGGTCAAAACGGACGCCAACGCATGGCGCGACGACTTTATCGGCGGTGCGCGGGAACGCCTTACCTACGTTTTCACAGGTTAATAGTTCAAAATACGCCAAAACGGACGAAATACTAGTCCTTGGGATCGCAAATTGTCGAAATCTAAGCGGTATGAGTTAACTCAGCCACCATTTGACCAAATACCTCGATGCATCCTTGAAGGGTGCAAGCGCGGTAATTTTTTCTTACAAATACGAGAAAATTGTGCGTTACGCGTTCATGATACGACAAAATGGACGAAATTTTGGCCTTGAAGAGTCACAAATTTTGAAAATCTTTCGACAATGAAATGTCTGAAACCTTAAAATCTCATACTAAAAATTTAGGCTTTCGAGGCAAATATGGAGTAGGAGGGGGTCGATTTAATCAACGAAATTTCTTGTACTTCATATTGAACCCATTTGACAACTTTTTTTGATGAGACCCGCTTCCCCCGCGAAATTCGAATTTTTTGCTGCACCCTAATGATCGATTCAGTGGTCCATTCCAGGCCTCATAGAATGAGCGGCGCAACACCAAAGTTGTCACATTTAGAAAATGAAATTCTCAGACACTTCCCTGATTTTCCTGACACATTTGGATGAAATTCTCAGGCAATTCATGACATGCAAGATGTTTAAAAAGGCATGATTTGAGATAGTATCCACGCAAAATGTGTTATTCCAGAGGTCAAATCCATTCTAAAGAGGAAATAAAGGTGGTTTAAAAATCATTCCCTGATTTTTTAAAATTTCCCGATATTTCCGGGTATTCCCTGACTGTGGCAACCCTGAACACGGGTTAAAAGTTTGCAGCAATTTGTCGCTGGACCGAGGGCAACGAGATTCCGCGGTGGATTGACGCACAGTGGGTCGAGACAACAAAGAGGTCGGAAAAACTTTGGAAACCTTAAAAGCTTATAACTCCGTTTATACAAAACTTTGAGGTTTTAAAGGTGATTCCATTGGTCTCCTTGTGAATTTTCTTTTGGAGCCACCCCTCAAAATTTCGAACAGAACGAGACAAACATCAAAATTTGCAACTTTAGTAAACAATGTCATGTTCGACCGCTCTGATTGACTCGAGCCACTGTGCGACGTTGGCGAGTCCGGACTCGCGAAAGCGAATGGGACGGAAACCAAATCTGTTTGACGGCAACTGTTGAACTATTTCGGCTTCCGAAACGAGGCTCCCATGTAAAGACAAACACATGCTCACTTGTTCCGCTCCGCTGTACATATATACTCAGAATTTGCAAAACTCCCTTCAAACCCACCTGCCACTTCTGCAATTCATCACCTCTAACCATCAAACACATACTTATGGACTGCTCTTCCCTCCGACATCTCCAATCACAGATCTACTCCCCTACAATCAACAGAAATACAAACCCTCTTACATGCGATGAACCTAATATTGCCACCAAAATTCTGAAACTCTTCACCTCTCTTAATTTAAAAATCTAAATTTTCGTTTATACTCCTAATTTTCAAAATTACCTGTAAAGACGTTAATAGCCTGAGTCGCTGAATGTCTCAAAATTATAATAATAACTAACTTCAACGGCGGGGTCCGGCCCCCCCCCCCCCCCTTCATTCACAAATGCCAGGTTTAGATCCAACATCACCCCTATTGGACACATTTCTATCAAACGGAACTATGTGCATTCAGACATGAGCTCTGAGACTCATAAGAATATGGGCAAAACAGGGCTCACGTCATAATGCACGTCTGGCAGAAATACGTCATTCTGTGACGGCGAGTAGTCTGTCGACGTCCCTCGGTTTCTGTTGAATGTCCGGTCTATAGTGCCGTGCTATGGAAAAACGCCGTATTGACCTTCAGGTGTTGCCACGTTTCTTTCAGTACACTGGAAAAAAAACACATTGGATCTAAAGTCCAGACTCTTGAGACAATGACAAGAAAAATGACTCTTGATTCAATCAGATTTAAGCTTAAATCAAAAGGAAATCCGCTCCAATTAAGAGGCTTGGTTCTTGATTTAAGCTTAAATCTGATTGAAAACAGAGTATTTTTTCTTGTCGATGTTTTCAAGAGTCTGGACTCTAGATTCAATGTGTTTTTTTTTTTTTTTTTTTTTTTTAGTGGTAAATCACGAATTTTCGGGGAAATTATTGAATATTTTTTCCTGCAATTTTTCACATAATTTTGTAAGCAATTTCGCCTTAAGTTCCTGAAAATGTAAAGGAAAAATATTCATAACTTCCTTCAAAAATAACTGGATTCTAAGAAGAAATTTGGCAACTCTCGAATGTTCATACAGCTTTTTTCCTTAGCAGTATGCGAGTACATATGTAATATTTGCGTGTAAATAGATACAAATTTTAAGGAAGCAGCGCAAGACAATGGTAACATGGAAAAGACAAGGGGGAAAACGAGGAGCAAGGCTTAAAAATACAACTTTAAAACTGGAGAAGTTTCCACTCGGGTTTTTTCATCGACATTTATTAATTTTTAATCTAATTTCCACCTAAAAATGACTCAGTTTCGAGTCGAAACGTCTCGGGTTTCCGGTGTTGCATTTTCGGCCTTGTTTCCCTTGTCAACGTTGTTCCTTCCATGTTTGTGTATAAATGGCCGAAATTGAGATTCGTTGAACAGAACAGCGGGCCGATTACTGAAATTGATAGATAAAATTGTAGACGAGGAAGACATAAGGGATATGGAGGAATCCTATTGGTGGAAGCGGGTGGTTGCAATGGAGAAAGGAGTTAGGTAATAGATTAACTAACGGCAACCCACGAGAGACCCTTAGTCCATTATATTCTCCCGAAGTCTATGGGAGTCGACCCTTTCAACCATTAGGATCGCTCCATTTTCCCTATCTTTTTTCTTCGTCTATAGCTTTGTCTATCAATTTCAATAATCAGCCCGCTGAGCGCGCGAATCCGGCGAGTAGAATGAATTAATCGTTCTGGATGGCAATCCCGGCTGGGATGTTAAAGCGCTAATTGTCCGCGTTTCGTTTTTATTTGCGCGAAATTTAAAATGAATGGCCGGGGGCCGATCTCGGGTGGTCTTCCGCGCGCGAAAAATTACCCGGCGATTATTCGCACCACGAGACCTATTTTTCAACCCTCCCCGCCCACCGACCCTTTGACCCCCACACGCCCCTCCCCCTGGCCGCCAAGTGCAAATTAGGAGTGATGCGTCATTCATGTGTAGCGTAATTTGATCACCGAACAAGGAACTCTTGTCAGATTCAACGTTGCCGATTCGCTGGGACCATTCCGCGAGGATAGGAATGCTCGGGAACAGTGACGAGACGTGATTGATCGATTGTCGATATTTCCCCCCATTTAAAGCTGTGAGAATCGATTATTAAGGTTCTCGTCGCGAGAACCCTGTTTATCCTTCCTTGTCCATGTTTAAATGGCAGATCAATCGATGTATCGCAAAGCACGCCACGTCACTGCTCTGGAACAGCACCGTGTGGCCGCGCGCAAGGAAGATGGCGCCTACAAGCCTGCAGGAATACTTCACGCATTACGCGCTTGACGCATATTAGCGCCTACAAGACTGTTGGAATACTTCACACATTGCACCGCGGACCTAACGCGATGCAAACCATTCCGACCAGTGCACACTTCGGACCTGCAATCCTAGGATCGAGGGACTGTAGAGATTTTGCACCCCCTGAATGGTACCTTGGTCATCGAGTCATTGATGTCGGAGTTGATCCGTCCTTTTCACCGGATTCGCCCCGTGTTGTATCTCAGCCTCCCGACGAAAGACATGCCGCAGCAGAATAGAATTTAAGTACTTGCACCGAGCTATCCGTGTGCAGATCCAATCGGGTCACCGATCCTAATGATTCCATCTCCGTTGAATTTGCCAAATTGAATTTCTGTGTAACACCTGGATTCATGCCTGCAGGCTGCTTATTAACTTTCATAGTTAGACATGAGGCATAGACACCGGTCATCGATCTGCAAATCTGATCTACAGCGCATTCTACACTGGAAAAGAAAACCACATTGGATCTACAGAGCAGACTCTTGAAAACATTGACATGAGAAAATACTCTTGATTCAATCGGATTTTTGCTTAAATCAAAACGAAATCCGCTTAAATTAAGAGGCTCGGTTCTTGATTAAAGCTAGATTCTGCTTGAATCAAGAGTAATTTTTCTTGTCGATGTTCTTACGATTCTTGACTCTAGACGATCCAATGTGTTTTTTTACCCCGTGTATGATCAAACTTCTCGCGTTTCTATACTGTGATTCCACCCGATAAATGGGCGATAAATCAGCAGAATTCTGTTGAAAGAGAAAAAAATTCGTTCTAACCAATCAGAAAAGTCGATTCTTCGAGTGAAGAAGAAGCGCGTAGGAACTCTGCCCGCCAAAGAAAACATTTACTGCGTTTGACTCAACCTCGTCTATCAGTTGCTGTGGCGCAGTGGATAGCGGCGTCGATATTTAGTAGTGACAAATCCGTGCGATAGTGGGTTCGAATCCCGCCGCGACACGGCCGATCGTCCTGTCAGAAGCTCAGTTTTAATAGGTGTCACCGTATTTACTGCCTTATAGGGCCGGGGCATTCGCATCTATCAGTGAATCTATACCCGGAACTATTGAGATTAGTTCTGAATCACTCGGATTATCTGTCTCATAGATACGCAGCCCGCATCTATTATGGTCAATAAATGGATTATATTTTGCAAAAAGGAACCACTATCTCTGGCTCTCCCATAAAATCACCTCTCTGCGTAGGGAAACCAACGGCATATATGTTATTTCTACAATGAGTCAGGAATAATGGTTTCTCATTGCAAAATGTGGTCCAGATGATGAAAGTAATTAATCAGCCTGCTGCTTGATGTCGCCATCTACTGATCAGAATGAAAAGGGGATTGTGGGAATCTTATTTTTTTTAATAAAAAAAATAATAAAATTCGAATAATTCGAATTTACTGCGCCACAAGTCAAAACAAACGGATGGAAATCCAAAAAATTATTAGCATTAATTAGCCTACAATGTCCATGACAAAGCCCCTACACTTCTTGATGACGGGACGCAGGCAACTTTTGACGAAAAAACTTTGCTGTTCAACATATCTGAAGACAGGCAAATGTAATTTCGTGGTCATCAAACCCAATGTTTGGATTTAATTGTTTGGGTAACCACATTCGACCGATTTCTAAAAATTTGCACTGGCAGCCGACGATGGAAATAACATGCCGTTCAAATAGCGCTCAAAAACGTGACCACAAACATGAAAACGTATTTCAAAACTCGGAGATTGAGCGATATATAGCTTCGATAAAAACTCTTAATGCATATCGAAATATGTGGAAGAGACAGAGACAAACCAGGGGCTTATGAAATGATCGCGTGTTTCATTTCGCGGAATTCATTCCGAACGGGACGCAGATACATACTTTCCAAGCGCAATTAAAATATCCTAGGAACTGACAAGTGTAGTCTCAATGTTGTTTGCCGTGGAGTCCGATAAATTAATGGCGCACAGTTCAGCTTCAATTTGTTTTAACGGTCCGCGTTGCCACATTTACGAACGGCTTTCGACATTCGTAAAATAAGAATTTCATCCGTTCGGAGTTTCAACTGACAAGGATGGCAATCGTCAACAACAGACAAACATTTACAATTTGTGCTATTAATTTTCATAAGTAAAGTTAAATAGAACAAAACAGTTATGATTTATCAGTATCTTTTGAAAGGACTATGCAATAGTCGGTAGAAGACCTAGTATTCTTCTTCCTTCATAATTTTCAATTTAATTTTATAAACAAAAAATGCAACCGTGGTTTAGGAGGAGCATATCTCCATGTCTCAATTTTTATTCTGAATGCAGTCAATTTTAAATCATCGCGATGAAACGGATCCAACTTTACCCAAAGTTTGATTGGGTTGCCAAAACTTTGCGCGAGTCTTTATGGGTAAATGCTCACTGCTTCCGATAATTTTCTCTTATCTGACCTGCGGGCTGATCATTGAAATTGATAGACAAAGCTATAGACAAACAAGACAGAGAGTATAGAGCGATCCTATTAGTTGATATGGGTGGTTCCTATGGACTAAGGGAGAAAATGATGGACAGAAAAATGGGTCACTCGTGGGTTGCCGTTAGTTAGTCTATTACCTACCTTCTTTGTCCATTGCAACGACCCGCTTCCACCATTACGATCCCTCCATATCCCTTTTGTCCTCTTTGTCGATCATTTTTATTAATCGGCCGCCGGTTATTGTTTTTTATGAGGATCTGAAAAGCAACGATACTGAAACGCGAAAAAATGACGATCCGGTCTGTCGCAACCCACGTTCGAAGTAGTTTCATACTGATATCAGCAGTATACTGCAGTGCTAAGGAAAAACGCCGTATGAATATTCGAGAGTTGCCAAATCTCCTTCGATAAAAAGTTTATTTTTGAGGAAAGCTATGGGAATTTTCCCTTAAAATTTTCAGGAACTTTGGGTGAAATTGCGAACAAAAGTATCTGAAAAATTGGGGGGAAAATAATTACAAATTTTCGCGAAAAATCGTGATTTACTAAAAGGAAATTTGGCAGCGCCTGGAGGCTCATACGGCGTTTTTCCTTAGCACGGCAGTATACCGATAAGAGAAAATTGGCTCGGTGCCCCGGCAGATGGGTAAACAAATATTCAAGCTGGCACAGTGGACAACTCGAGGAGGGGCAGTACAAATCAAACAGTTCAACTTTGTATCAGTCATTAGATCAAACAAAATGTAAGTTTTGTAACGATAGTTGGGGAGGGGGGGGGGCAGTGCATGCTTTTCTATCACCGCTGATTATGTATTTTGACTGATACCATTTCGGATGAAATTCCCCCTCTGAGGGTTCATCTTCGACAGCCGAAAATACTACAAATAAATGCAGTAAGTAAAGTTGAAGTGAAAATGGAATTTAAAAACCGAAGAAACGAGGTTGGTAATAGAGTTTCACCGATAGAACAACGAACCAATTTACTGCAAAATACTGCCAAAAGCCGGAACAGCCATTTACTGTAAATATCATTGAATTAGAAACGCTTACATGAGAGCTATCTTATGATGAAGAAACATGGTAAATGATGAAATGTAAGAGCTTCATGAATAATAAAATTTGCACTGTTTTTATCTGTTCCAGGTGCTGGCATCCTGTGGCCCCATTAGCGTTACCTTTTTTACTGTTGTAGTTTTTTTCGGTTCTTTTTATTTGATCAACCTCATGTTGGCTGTTGTTGCGTTGAGTTATGAAGAGGAGGCTGAAATAACCATGGAGGTGAGAACTTCTTGCTCATTTATCTTACGGTATTACTATTGGGCCTGTACTGAACGTTTGGAAAGCACTTCCTTACTTATAGCGAGCCGTGCTCAAACCAGTCGCTTAGCTTTCGGGGTAGCACTCTCTATAGAGAGAAGACTGAGAAGAAATTGAAAGAAAACGGGTGAAAATACACTTCCCGTATAAGTATTACTGACGGGCCACTTGCCAAAATCAGCACTACTCTTTTACGCGTTCTTGAAAATTAATAAAATCCAACATTGCAAAAACCGATGAAAAAACTAAAAATTGCATACATTAAAAAATTGGTAGATATTACGACCAGACAATGCTTGAGGTGCTTATAACAACTGACTTCTACGTTGGTTGGAGCAGGCGACACTTTCTTCCAAGGCCTAAAAGTGTAAAATTAAACTTTTCGGAACTATACCCGTGCCGGACATTTTTAAGGGGTTTATGGCAGACGAAGTTTAGGTTACATGATCGCTTCATCGCTTCAAGAATTGCCGTTGAGTAGTTTTCCGTTTAAAAAATGACAGGAAGTCTGTGACGTCGCAAACCGAGTTATGTGATTGCCGACTGACACCGTCTTCTTGCCTTTTTACCCTGTCATTCTTAAACAGAGACAAGAGACCCTCCACTGGCCTCTTAGCGTCAGGTGGAAGCTTTTACTTTCGGGGATTCAACAGTTCCTTATGGACAGTTATAAGGGAGCAACAGTCATCACCCCAATTTCGGCTGTTGACCTACCTACATGGTGGATGATGAGCTTCGGGTGACGTTATGAGCCGAACAAGTTTCCCAAACTTTTCAGCTTGTTTACGAAACGAAACTGCCAACACGTTGTTGAACATCAACCATGTAGGTAAGTCAACGGTAGAATGCTGAAGTCCCGAAAGTAAAAGCTTCCACCATAGCCAAGATACTAATGGAGGGTCTCTTGTCTCTATTCTTAAATAATGTACAAAAAAAAAAAAAAAAAAAAAAAAAAAAAAAAACGGACGGAAATAAAATTTTTGAATTTGAATTTTTCCGTAGCGTAGACACCCTGCTAATGATTGTTAGATTAAGGTTGGTGAGATTGGGTGAAGTAACTGGACGGAGAAATGTTGTTGACAGGAGCGGCGGAAGGACCTGACGGACCACCGGGACGACTCGACGTTCTCGTTCGACCCGTCCAAGATCCCGGTGAAGCAGCTGGACCGGAACGCGGTGAAGAAGATCGACGCGCGGAAGGGGGTGCTCCTGAGCTCCTACTCCAAGAAGAAGTCGCGGCGGCGGAAGCGGCGCGGGGCCCTCACCAACGAGACCAGCGCCGCCGGGAGCCGCTCCGTCACCCCCTCCCCCAGGCACTCCTTCGCCGAGCGGGAGTCCGAGGAGCCCGACGCCGAGTCCCCCCCGCCGCCGCCGCCGCCCCCGCAGCCCCCACCCCCGCCCCCCGCGCCGCTCCAGCAGCCCCCCGTCCAACCCACGCCGCCGCAACCCCCCCAGCCCCACCACGACACCCTTCACCCCGGCGTCGCTTTGGGTAAGACCTCAACACTCATTCAAATATTTCCAGCAGCCTGACTGTTGAAATTTTGTGTTCGTCGGATAGACATAGATGATAGGATGTCGGGTCGACATAAGTTAAAATGCGGGGCGTGATTGGTCCGCCATGCCTTATGTTACTTTATCGTGCCTTTGTCAGGTGGAATGGACGACATACTGTCGGAAAGTTAAGAGATGCAGCTAGCTTGTCGTGAGTTCCACCCGACATGGGTACGACAAAGCAGCGATAAGATATAGCCGACCAATCAACACAAACCGACAAACACAACATTTTAACGGTCAGGCAGCAAGGCTGACGATCTCGCCTATATTACAATTTTGGCGAAAATGTGTTAAATATTACGCGAACTGATGTATACGGTATAGTATTTTTCAATGGGTCGATTGGAAGCAAGAGATACAGCCAAATATCCTCGAAGCTCTAAGCCTCTAACACTGGTAAAAGAAACCTCTTAGACCAATGCCGCATTGCATTGACTTAAGAGTGCAGTTTCTTGTCACCGGATTTAAGAGTCTTGAACTCTTGTTTCAAGCGGATTTTGCATTGATTCAAGCGGATTTTGCATTAATTCAAGCGGATTATGCATTGAAACAAGAGTCCAGACTCTTGAATCCGGCGGCAAGAAACTGCACTCTTGAACCAAGAGCTTTTTTTTACCAGTAAAGGTTGAGCTCTTTGAGCGAAAATTCTCGAAAATTACGAGGTCGTACCGTCTATAATAGGTAGATATTTCTTCGAAATCTACCTAAAAACTGCCACTCATGTCGCATCACGGGCGCAGAAGTTTCCGAAAAAGGACGTTCGTCCGCGCCAGATAGTGCGGGTACATCTACCAGTATTACACTGAATTTAAGAGGAACGAGGCCCTCAAGTTATAAGCAGTGCGTCGGATGCCAAAACGTTTCAACAACGTTGAGAGTCGTACCTCTTGAAGCGCGGTGTAGATTTTTTGTTAAGAACGAGCTGATCAGCGCCAACGGAGCTCGTTGCTGCTCAAAGCATTTGGATGGAAATATTCTCAAATCAGATGTAATCTTCCCTGAAAGGTGTGACAAAGTTTCTCTGGATGCGGAAGATCTGAAAGCGTTAAAAATAAATATGCGGACCCTATCATCTCAACAAGGGCTGAATTTCGATACCCCAGGAGTTTTAAATGATACGGACTACTGGAAACTTATGGGCGTTGTGAAGTCAAACTTTGACGCAATACTAAACCACAACGAACATGTCTTTGGCCGTTTTTCGAAATTCCAACCCGTTCCCCAGATATTCCAGGTGGCTCCTCATTCGTGAGACACCCTGTATAAGGAGTTCTTGCATGTGTCAAAGATTTGCGTTTAAAATGCCGTCGTTGCGCATACTCTGTTCATCGATCCTTTTTCATAGGTTTAAAAGGCGGATCGATCGATATCGTAAAGCAAGCGACGCCACTGGTGTATTTCATAGACTTTAACGCATGTGTATGGAAATTGACCGAAATATTCCCTACATTTTGGAAAGGTTGAATAGTTCCCTTAGTACTACTTACTTGTTGAACTGAGTTGAGTCTCTACGGCGCTGAGGAAAATCCCGACCTTTTAGACAAACATGGCGCTCATTAATTTAAGGAAAAGGGGGGGGGGTGGGAAAAACTCATCAGGGCGTCTAATAAAACAGACTGGCCGAAAATCAGTGTTTTTACAGGGCTTTTTCAGTACATCCCAAACAATCAAGTACCTCCAAAAACGAAAAATTCGGTCCTTTTTCAGTAGCTCCATTCAACGAAATTCGAAAAACGTCGGAAATTCTTTTCAGAAATTTGGAATCCTCGCTAAAATTGCGCCAACACTACAAAGTCACAAAATTTCATTGGTGGCTTGAAGATTAACTGACTGCACAATCACGATCTTGCAAGTGAGTGCTACTCTGAGAATACAAAAACTCACATCAGGAAAACAAGGTAAAAATCTCAACTCAAGGTTCTTCAAGTACTTCCAAATTTGGAAAATTTAGATAGGCTACTTGAGCTCCTACGGTAAAAAAAGTAGCACACCATTTACAGAGAGAGTCTATCGGCCCAGGAAAGCAATTAGCAGTAACATTGTAGTAAGAACATTTTGTACTGTAAGAAGCATTGTTAGGTACTGTTAGTTGAGCGTAGTGTCAATTACGTCGGCCGCAATATCATTGTATGTGTGTGTGTAACGCTGAAATTTTCTCAAAGCATGGCTGCTTATGATTTTCGTTTGACAGGCACGGAATTGGACAAAGACGAAGAGTTGAGCTACAAGGAAGAAAAAATGGTTTTCTTCGCAATTTTCAAGATACATAATAGTCTTCATTAAGGAACTAAAATTTCTAGCTCATTACTGATGCGGCATATATGCCATTAGTTTCCCTGTGTAGAAAGGTGTTTTTATGTACAGGCCAGAAATTGCAGTTCTAAATTGAAAAATGCAGTCCCGGCCACCACCATGTAGGACTCAGGTTTTCCAACGTTTTTTAATTTTTATTGTAACTTTTCCGACTGAAAATGACTCAGTCATGAGTCGGAACGTCTCGGTATTTCAATTCTGTATTTTAACCTTGTTTCCCGTTTTCCCCCCTTTTTTTCTACTGTTTATTGTTTTCCTCCATGAGCACAATTTTAATGCTATGAAAAATTAGCGAGCAGACGAAAGATAAGTTTATTGAATGGTGATTCTCTATTATTTTAAGTGAGGGAAATATATCTGAAGTGATAAGGTCGAAGATTGGGACCTCAGTACAGTGCGCTCAACCGCAGTGTTGTTTATGTTTAAAGCGTCGTGGAAAACAATGCAAAAGCGCATTACCATTAGACGATTTTCGTATTCAATTTTTTAAGTTCCAAACTAGAGCAGAATAATCTCAGCTCCTTCCGAATGAAATCATCTGGACGATAAAGTTATTCGCAGTTTTTTGCTTCATTTTCTTCCTCTTTGCTGTCCCCTTCTTCTCCTCTCTCCTTCCTCAATGGAGTCTTCCATCATACTCCGCTCCTCTTGTATCTCTCCATCTACAAATTACTTTTTAATTCGGAAACCAGGGGCACTCGTCATACAACATCTATCAGTTCGCGCTTCAGAGCATATCACTTCATTTTAAAGCGATGTTTTCAGTTCGCATTTCAAATTACTCATTAAGGAGAACGATAACTCAGTAGTGTGAACTGGAAACAGAAAGGAGTATCTCAGGTGATTCTATAGAAACTTATTTTCGTGCTTAACATTCCCAATTTACTGTATTTTCGTCAACCAATGTCTTGGTTTCATGAAAGTATTACACTAATTGCGTGTCGGTATTTTGAAAATTCTTCAATACATTATAAATAATGGCACGATGGGATTTTGGAAAGAGCACTGAAAAAGGAACAAAAATCATTCCGATGGCTGAACGTAATTATCGAAGAGATACAAATTAAAATAAAACTGTTGCTGAAAACGTAAAAATAAAATTAAAGAATTAATTTTTTAATAGAAATTTTGAACTTTTACATCGACGGATGCCTCATATTATTTTCAATATTTTTTTGATAAAAAAAATGAACTGTTTATCCTCTTCTTCAAAGTGATTTGTTACATCATCATCTACTCCATCGATTTTGAACCCATAACGCCTCATCACTCCTTTTACATTGCTCTACTTTGTTTTTCGTAAGTATTGCTAATTTTAGTTTTCCACTTTCTTTCCCGCTAAACTTTCTTAAAACTTCTCGTTTTCTTTTCTTCGGCGAACACCGCTATCTTCAGTAAAACGACAGCACAATAAAAGATGCGGTATTTGTAACGGCGCCTTGATACAACTATTCGCCACGAGAGTTGTCTCCGTTGCATACGTACAAGTTGAAGGCGCTCCATTGTTTCATGCGCTCGGCTCTGAGGCTGAACGGGCCACTTGGTCAGATCTGTTCTGAAATAGATTCGGTGTCTTTATATTTTATATATTGCAACTCACAGGATTTTTAAAAATTAGAAATTTCAACTTTAAAAATACATATCGATGGTGAAACTGCAAAAGTGCGTATATCGGTTGCGGTGCCTGGAAATCCCCGCTCCTATTTCATTTCTTAAAAGGAAACCAAAGCAACATTGCGGCTTGAAATTTTCACAGAATATCCTTCACATAGAGAAGAAAAATATCCGAAGTGCTCAATGAATGATGTTAAGTGGTTTTCCACATGAAAAATAAAGTATGACAGGAAGTCTGCAACGCCGTAAAGCGATGTACGCATTCCTGCAGTTTCACCATCGATATACTTCCATACTTGACATTATTCCCTGGGAGGGTCCTAACTTGAACCGCCGGTTTTCTACGGTATATAAGACGGCATTATATACACAGAAAAGAAAAAATCTTGGTGTATTCACTAAAAAAATGGTAAAATTGCCAAGAATTCAGGGTTCTATTTGATCCCAGTTTTTTCTTGGTAAAATTACTATTCATGGAATTGGTAAGTTTACCGAGAAATCTCGGTAGAATTATTGAACTTTCTCGGTAATTTTACCGGACCTTGGTAAAAACGCCAATATTTTGTATCGACTGTGGTAGAATTACCGAGATAAAATGGCAAAGTTACCGGGAATTGATTACCAATAAAATGATATTCTTACCTGATAAAAACAGTAAAAATACCGGTTTTTAGGTAAGCTTACCAGTCTGTCTTGGTGAAATTACCAATAATTGGTAAAAAAAAAGAGATGGTAAAGGTACCAACGGACTGTGGTAAACACGCCGAGAATTTTTTTTCAGTGAAACGCACACGAGTGCAAGGGCTGACAACAGCGCTTGTTGACGGCTCATCGGGGTCGTTTGATGAGAGTTGAATCGGCCGTAAACGGCATCGATCTGGAGTTATCAGCCGGCTCATTAGTGCCCGGGGCCTATCACGGCATCCTGCTGAGGGCACCACGCCGCGCCGCGCGGGTGAAAATCAACTCCTCTACTCCAACGCGAGTGGATAATAGCGCCGCGCCTCTCTGCAATACGCTCGACAGGAGCAAAAAACATCCCTCCGAAATTTCACGGATCGAATATCGCCCCCCCCCCCCCTCCGAGAGGAGCACCGCCCGAAATGAGCGGGTTTTTTGTCGTTTTAACGAAACAGAACTGAGTCCATTCTGAAAAAGCCCAAAGATCCATGACTCACATCAGCGGATCCAGTGAATTGTTCACATTGTTTTTTCCCCCCGGTTAAATCTACGGGAACGTATCGATTCTTGTAGGGGCCAGGTGCTCTGACAAGAATCGATTTTTTAACATAGGTTTAAATGGGGAAATCCGATTTTGCCGAATTGCTGGATCCGCCTTCGCATAAGAATACACACACAGAGAAATTTAAATACATAATTTTGGTTAATACGGGAAGTAAAACACAAATTGACCGAAGCCTTCCGTTGACAGTTCCAAAAGGAAATGCCAGCTAGATTTCTGGAGGAAATTTAAAAAAAAAATCGAGTTGCGAATACGGTTGTCGCCATTGGAGGGATGTATTTTTGCAGTCCTTCCATTGCACTATGGTCTGGGGGCGCCGAATTGTGGCCAAAAATCCGATTTTTGAAAGTACGAAAATCTGGCAATCGAGCATATAATCCTTATCTACATCCTTTAGTAGGTGTGAAATGACCCATCAAATCTTCTGTAATTGTTTTTACGATCAGATACATGGTGGCGAACTTCACATCCTCCGAGGTAAGTAAACAAACGTGAGAATTTAAAGTGCACGTCATCGTGTATTGCCTTGTGTCGCTTTGTGATAAGTTGGCGTAGATCCCCGATCAAATATGGAAAAGAAAGGTGAAAGTAAGTACTTTTTGATGGTTTAATCGTTTTTAGTATTAAGATTGATTTTATGACCACCATGAGACTCCAAAGTTTTGTCCTGATTTAGGCAAAAAATTGCCTTCATCTTAAGTTTTAGTTATCACTAACACGAGCTAACACGTTCTTATCAGTGCAAGAATGTAGCTCATATGTTCCTCTAACAGGATATCATCGGTTTTTTTGCCGCTTTTTGCCGCTTTTTGCCTCTGGGGCCTTTTTTGGTCATTTTAGTGAAGGACTTATACGATTTTCTGCGCAATCTGATTTCATTGCAGAAGGAGATAAGAGAGATGAGACAAGGTCAACGTTTGATATAGGGTGATTCATATGTATTTTTGGCTGCTGAATCCGAAAATGATATCAGTTTTTTTCCAGCACTTGCCAGATTTCCGGAAAATAAAGTTTTTTTGCAAAAAACCTCATTTTTAAGCAAAATAATATTTTCTCCGGAAAAACGACAAATGGTGGATAAAACTTAGGTATTTTTTTTTATTCTTCAGCCTGTATACATAATACAAATTTATTAACTCGGCCCGCTGTGGTGCGTAGTGGTTGGAGTGCTGGCTTTAAGATCAAGAGGTTCCGAGTTCAATTCCTGGCTAGGCAACCCGAGAATGGTAATCCGCAAGGTTTTAGGGTCTGATCTGGGTCTGGGTCTGAAGGCCCCAGAGGCAAAAAGATGCAAAAAAACCTATGATATCCTGTTAGAGGAACATATGAGCTACATTCTTGCACTGATAAGAACGTGTTAGCTCGTGTTAGTGATAACTAAAACTTAAGATGAAGGCAATTTTTTGCCTAAATCAGGACAAAACTTTGGAGTCTCATGGTGGTCATAAAATCAATCTTAATACTAAAAACGATTAAACCATCAAAAAGTACTTACTTTCACCTTTCTTTTCCATATTTGATCGGGGATCTACGCCAACTTATCACAAAGCGACACAAGGCAATACACGATGACGTGCACTTTAAATTCTCACGTTTCTTTACTTACCTCGGAGGATGTGAAGTTCGCCACCATATATCTGATCGTAAAAACAATTACATAAGATTTGATAGGTCATTTCACACCTACTAAAGGATGTAGATAAGGATTATATGCTCGATTGCCAGATTTTCGTACTTTCAAAAATCGGATTTTTGGCCACGATTCATTAGGCCTAGAATCTTTATAATAATTCTAACCATGAAAATCAGCGCAGAATGGTTGACAGCCTCCAATGAGTATAAGAATGTCAAAGCTATTTAGGTCTAAGTAGTATTGAGTATATCTAGAAAATTTTGCTAGCAGGGTTTGATGATCAAAGAGTAAATTATTTTTAAAAAATCGCTAGAAATGAAAATTTTTAGGGACAATTTTTGGTTCGGGGAGGGGGCGCCCTAAAGGGCTAATGCCATATGTCTTGCTAACACGAATATCACCATATTGAATGTGCAATTTTTTTAACTTACGCTCCAGTCAGGATCAATAGACCGAAAAACATAGTACTGACTTGATCAATTTCAATCATTTCTTCTCCTCTTATTTTTCTGGATTAAATACGTATTTTTGGGGCTTCTGCCCTGATAACCTCTTGATCATTGAAAAATAGATTTCATATTATAGTGAGACAACCTTCAAAACATTAAACTGACATTCAATTTGGTATTCTAATCATATTTTGGCTTTTCTTCTAATTTTTTGGTTTCAAGGGCCTGCCGCCATCTTGGATTTAAGAATTTTGTAAAACTAAGGTCAAATTTGTATTCAGCGACCCAAAAAACATAAGTACACCAAATTTCATGATATTCTGATCATTTCCTGATTTATGGCCACAATTCGGCGCCCCCAGACCATAGTGCATTGTTTTCTTCGCCAACTTTACCGCTTAGTGTGCCAAAATCCATACAAAATTTGCGTTCATTTGTGTTTAACTTCCTATAGTAACCAGAAATAACACGAGAACACATATATTTTTATATTTGTGTTAAAGTCACACTTAATAAGTTCTTTTTGATTTGAATGCGTCTATTAATTTGAACAACAGCGCGACCGCCAATTATTCACAAATTGAGTTTACAACGGAATAAAATTTTCTGCGGGTGGGCGCAGGATGCATCTTAATACCAAGCTATTGTACTACCTATTTTTACACTAACTGGACCTCTCAGAATATGCTTATTTTATTTGATCCATTCAATTTTCTCTCACGGCCTTAAAAGAGTTGTTTAAGTCCTCTTAATTTTTTCTTCTTCTTCAAGGGTCTTCCATCTTTCTGTCACAATGTGTGTGGGGAGGTGTGTGTGTGTTTGTATGTTGGTTTGAAAGATACTGTTGGATTGGATGTCAATCTGCGGCTGTATTTACTGAATTAATCCTACGAGAAAGGGAATGTGTCCAGTGCTTCATTGAGATGATATTATTGTAAATAACTGTCATCATTTAGACTACGTTAGGTAGAAAGAAACCAAGCCACATTAGCTGCTGCCGAATTTCATTGGGCAATTTAATATTTTCGAATGAGACGGTTGTATGGTTTTCGTGTAAATTTCAGTGAAATGTCAGCACAGTACGACCAGCAGACAACTTTAAATTTTCAAGGAAATCCGCGCAAACCTTCTCTAGTAAAAAAAGCTGATGTGGTTTAGTTTCTTTCTGCTAAACGCGGTCCATTTGATCTTCTGAAACCATGAAAAAACTTACTACTCTCTCTGAATGTTCCTTCTCCCTTCTTAGATGCGTCCAAAAGGAGGGAGATTTTAACGGGTACATCTTGCCTATTTTCGATCTTTCACTACGGTATGTGCCGCACGGTTTTATAGATTGAAACGTCCACAGCGAAGTGGAGCTCTCCCCGACGTTAATAAACATACGAAATAAAACGGTGTCTGCAGAACAGTTCCAATGCGGCAACCTATTTACATTCCGCCGCCCAGGTTGGAGACATTAAGACAACTGCTCCATGTGCCACGGGAACACCGTTGCAACATCTTCCGTGCCGACGGATGAGGCTCATACATCTCGGCGCGAGGCGGGGAGCAGTCGGGTTCAAACTGACAACCCTGCGCGAGGATTAGTTTTACAGAAAATCGCTCCGAGTGACCTACCGCCCTTCGGATCTTACTTCGACCGTATATTTCATCTCGACCTAACCGGCACACCGAGCCCCTTTGCGGCCATCGCGTTAGCAGCTTAGGCGGGACTTGGCTCCTCTACTCTGCCGTGCTAAGGGAAAACGTCGTATGAACCTTCAGACGTTACCAAAGTTCCTTTGAAAAAAACACGAATTTCCTAGTTTTATGAATATTTTCCTCCCAATTTATCAGATAATCTTGGTCACAATTTCACCCGAAGATTCTCCTCTCTCCGAGGAGAAATATTCATAACTTTTCCAAAAAATAAACATTTTGTCGAAGAAAATTTGGCAACTCTCGCATGTTCATACGGCGTTCTTCCATAGCACAGCAGAGCTGAGGAAAGAAGGCGTGTAAACCTACCGCAGAGGCGATTTAACAAGTTGGCAACACTGTTTTGCTCCGTTTCAATCCACTAAAAATATCGGTGCGAGGCAGGCTACCGGGAATCGATTCTTTTGCAAACATTTAAATGTAACAATAATAAAGTTTCAATACAAAGTCTGGACTCAAAGAACACATAAACACCCGCGAAACAGCGCGAAACGCGCATTGGCGCCTGCAAACCTAACAGGGATACTTCACGCATTGCGCAATACGTGAAGTATCCCTGTTAGGTTTGTAGGTGCCAGTGCGTCGCCGCGCAATGCGTAAAGTATCCCTGTTGGGTTTGTAGGCGCCAGTGCGTCGCCGCTCCGCTTTGTGTTAGGCTCTAATATTTAATCTGACGGAGTCAGCGTTATTCAACTCATGATTTTGAAAACATTTTTACGGCATTTTGAAATAGGCAAAAATTATTGTTCTAAACGTCAAATCCATTCAAAAAGCTAATAAGAACAAATTAACAATTTTTTCCTGACTTTCTCTTCATTTCCCCTGACATTCCCAGGGTTTCCTTGACTTATTAAAATTCCCCGACAATATCCGGTAATCCCTGAATGTGGCAACCCTGTAATATACAAAAAATAGAGAGATCAGCGATGGCGCATCATTACTGGCTAGAGAAGCATGAAATAGCAAACGAACCGATTTTAAAGAAAGAGATAAACAACCCAAGGGAACTAGATGTCTGGGAAAATATTTATATACCCAGGACAAACAACTTTAATACGGACTCGGTGGGTACTAATATACTGCTGTTCAAATACATAAAAGCATGGCAATAGGCGAATACCAGCGCATGGATCGAGAAGAAAAAGGGAAAAACTTTCGTTCACCACCGACTGACGATGGAGCTCTTAACTCCGAAACGCGTCTCTATTAAAAATTTTACCGCAAGTGAGTGACGAAATTTTATATAATTTGAATCGAAAATAAAGTTGCAAACTTCCAAGAATCGGCACTGCATGGACCTCCAACCTTGTCAAATAATTCGAAATGTGGGGGCAACTTGTGCATAATCTAATCAAGTGTATCTGAGGGTTTCACGGAAAAATGACATGGATTTTCCGAAAAATAGATCTTTTTTCAAGGGGAAAGTAAAGAGACGATATTTGAAAGTTCCTTGGCGCTTTATCTTATCTCGACAGTTAGGTACATACTCGTTCCGCCAGTATAGTCATTTACGATGGTTTGTTGATGTCATGCTCTATCCGTCGAAACGTTGGACCTAACTTCGAACAAAAGAATCTAAAAATAGGTAAGAAAAATATTGAAAATTTTTCCCGGGGATTCAGGATGTTTAAAAAAAAAGATAATTCGGCACCTTCTGCAGGATTATACAATAGTTTAGCACACTAGTCTATTAAACTACCGCCCTACCGATATGTGAAACTTGGATATCAAAATTTTGCCAGAAAATATCGTTGCCAAGTTAATAGAAATAGCAGGGAAAGAAAAACTCCTCAAGTGTTCAACAATCGATAAAAAACACTTCATGCACAGTGGGGCTGTTGCAAACTCCAGCTAGAACAAAAAATAGTTGATTCTGATATAGAAAATAGATCAAAAATCACTGTGAGCACATCGGAAAAGTCTGAGACACTTTCCACACTTCACAATATGCATAATGTAAATGATTTTATTTTAACCTTCCCTCTTCAAAATCGATACTACGCCGCATGTGAACATTTCGTGAGAAGAGTCGTGATTATTGAGACGTTCTCTATAAGAAATATTTCTTCTATTTGCTGCGGCTGGAGTTTGCGACAGGCCCATGCTTTAGACTGATAAAATGTCGGTGAATTCTACATATTCCTCTAGTCTGGATCAGGGCGCGTCGGCAGCGATGGAAAAACTAGGCCTGGCTTTCTGGAACCGGTCCAAATGCAGGGCCTATCGCAGAAACTTATATCCCACTACCGCCCGACGCCAGATTAATCCCGAGCCTATCTGCCCAATTCCGTTCGAGTTTCGTTGTTTCAGCGACTACTTTCCACGCCTGTTAGCTTTGATCCGTAGCAGAATGCCAAAAATGTTTACGGACCGTAATTGCAAAAGTACAGAAGCAGGGCTCGCGGTGCAAGAGGATTAGTTTCCGAGCTGAGCCCGAAACGTGTCGTTACAGAAACTCAATTTGAGGACATTCCCACTCCTCCCCCGTCGCCCCACTCCCATCTTCAGAACAGGTATTTCCCGGTTCAGACGTTGGGATACTCTATGAAAAATCCTTGTTGATAACTTAAATACCAGTGGCGAAGCGTCACTGATTGATTATCGATATTTCCCGTTTGAAGCTATGATAAAGGATCGATAATTACGAGAGTTCGGTGCGTACACCCTGTTAATCGATCTTTTTCCATAGGTTCAAATGGCAGATCAATCGATACATTGGAAAGCATGCCATGGCACGCCACTGTTAAATATCGATTGAGCAGTTTTGCAGGCAAAGACCCCCTCGAAGGAGCAGGGTTCCGACTTCTTTTTCTCCTTCTTCTTCGCTGCTGGGGTAGTTGGTTTTTCTGCAGTATGTCCCGCACTCATTATTATGCTTCTCCTAGTGTTGAGTTTTCTTCTTTTTTATTTATTTATTTTTTTTTTGGATGTGTGTCGCACTAGTTGGTCTTAAAATTTTCAAGGAAACACCCAGATCCGTAGTAACGATTTGCCTAATAGCAAAACTGCACAAGAAAAATTTGGAAAAAATTTAGAGGAGCTTTATGAAACTAGAAAAATTAATATTGAGTGACACATTTCCTGTGTTGTTTTGCTGATCTGCCACGAAACAAACGGGTAGGGCCGATTACACAGGGTACACGGGTAGTGTACGGGTAGGTACACTAAGTAGTGCCGATTTGGCTCTATTTGCTCACTGGTTATTTCACATGAACATTGGGATTATGATTGTAAAATTCGGTGATTAAAAAAAATTAAGAGAAAACATTAATTTAACAAACAGTTGTGGATTTAACAGAATGTCGGTACTTAGCAGAGCACAGAGTACTCTGTCCTTACAACGGAAAGTTCTGTAGCTGTATCAAAGAAAATGCAGGTGCACTAGGTACAGAACTATTTGTGCGATTCGTGGCCTCACTATCAGAATGGGTCTGATTGACGTCATTGTCAAAAAAGTATTTGAGGAACGACCTTGTCTGAGAGTTTTCCTCCCTCTTTATGGCTGGCAAATATGATTGAAACTCATTCAAGCAGCATTTCTGATTTCACAGCAGCTTGTGCGTTCGTTTGGCCTCGAAATCCCGCAGCAACTTGGGAGGGCTCTCTGATACGTATGCCTGTACAGGCGACTCCTCCAACTGTGGCTGTGTTGGAAGAAGAGGCAAGCTGCAGAGAGGCGGAGTATGAATTCTGACCTTCTGCCGTAGAGACACACTTTTGCAACTGTGACAACAGTCAACATGTGCATGTTAAGCTCAGCCAAGTTGGTAGTTACGTACCCCATAATGCTGGTCGTGGGATTCGTGAGGCTACTCAGGAAGTTGGTCAGAGGCACCAAAAAAGACGGCGGAGAACTGTCTTTGATAGTTAAACACCATGTGTTGTGCTGATAACAAGACGTGAGACTAGGTACTGTAATGTCTTTTTCGAAATAGCACAAATGAATTGTGCAATTCTGAAACATGGTACAGAACTATGCGGAATACATTTAGATTCAGACGTCGTTCGTTAAGCGTATGTACATTTTAATGTCATGGAGCCGAACGACGAGTGTTATTGGGGGAATCCAAGAATCGCACACTTCTTGAAAAAGGCGACCCGGAACCACACAAAGACGGGCGTAGAGCCGCACACATTTTTCTATGCTACATTACTATTATATGTAATTCATACGAGACGAATATTTTGGAGACGAAGGGTTATCACGAAAGTCATCACGGAGAAAAAAAACTTCGTGCGTGAACCCGAAGTTGAGGTCTAGCAGCTGAATGTGGAAGTCAACAGTCATCGCCCAACGGCTGAAATTTAGAAAATTCGAGTTATTTTCATACAGATGTGTATCAAATCTACACGAATAGTTTAGACAGATTCAACATTAGTCCGATGGTTGCTGAGAATGGTTGCTGAATTTTGCGCGTTACGCGCAAAATTCAGCCTCGGGCCGATGACTTCCACATTCAAGTCACATTCAGCGTGTGATTGCGGCAAAACTTGAGGTCCAGCTACCGAAGTTCGTGTCAGACATCTGAAGTACTTGGTTATGTCTATATCTAATGGTGATGATAAATTGGTGTGATTGGTGGGTTGTTGCAGGGCGAGTGTACCGCGGGCAGCTGGGTGTTGGAAGCCGGCAGGCGAGCAGCAACAACAGCGACGGGAACAACCGGGAGTCCTCGCTCGACGATTCGGGCGTCGTCGACGACCACGAGGAGGCCGACCTCACCTCCGAGGACGTCGGCAACATCTCCGTCGCCCCGGCCAACGTCCAGATCATCCCGGTAAGAACCACACCATCCCTCACCCCGCCCCCGTCGCCGTCTTCATCAGTCACGTCACGAGCTTCGCCATACATCCATTGCACTGGAAAAAAAAACACTATTAGGCCATCTAGAAACACAGACATCTTGACCAATCGATTCGCTTTACGACCCAGAAAAGAGTATCTCTGCAATGTAATTCGTGATTATGTATAGCCTTGAAATAAACAACGGATCAATCCGTCTTAAAACTTAAGAGGCTTGGTTCTTGATTTAAGCTACATTCTGATTGAATCAAGAGTACTTTTTCTTGTCCATGTTTTTAAGTGTCTGGACTCAAGATCCAGTGTTTTTATTTCAGTGTGGATTACATTTTGCAATAAAAAACCACTATTTCTAGCCAATTTTAGCAACAACACACATCTCATTGGTTTCCCTATGCCGATGTCTGCTTTTATGGGGATCTCCCATACATACCTACGAGAAAAGATCCATAAACAGAAATCCAAAACAGCTCTCTCAGTGCTTCATTATCGCAAACGGAATAGCGAAGAGGACACGCAATGTTTCGTCGCATCCAATTTTCGGATCGTCTGCAAAATTAAGAGAAACTGTTTCACCAACCCACGCGGAAGTTATGAAATATTATTTTTACACTCGTGAAGTATTAAGGTCGGAAATCGGTGGACTTGAACCACCAACAGTGCATAAAGTAGTTAGCCGCGTTGTGGAAATGTGAAATTTGGTGCCGCGTCGATTCCGACTACACAAATCGGATGCGACGAACTATTGCGTGTCCTATTCGCCATTCCGTTTGCGATAATGAAGCACTGAAAAGAGCTGTTTTGGAGAAACAGAAAGGTCGAGATACAAGTCTCTCCACTTCGATTGTAACGATAAGAAACTCGAGCCAAAACTGATCACAGTGGATCAGAACTACAACTCCGAAGGTCGTGGGTTGTCACTTCGCCAAAACCGGACGAAATTTCGGGCCTTGGGGCGGTAATTCGGTAAAATCTACTAGGATTGACTATCCACACTTACTTTTACGACATTACTGTAGATGGGCCATTCTGGAAGGCGCTACCGACTATTTATCGGGTGAAAACAGGCCAATTGTGCTTTACTCGTGCACGATAGTCAAAACGAACGAAATTTTCGCTCTTTAGGGCAACAATTTGACAAAATCTGTAAGGAAACATGTGTTTAAACCTATAATATAATTTATTAAAAATTCAGGCCTTTAAGGCCTCCATGCGGTACTAAGGGGGTCAATTTTATGCGGCAAATTTTGGTACTTCATATAGGGCCCATTTGACAACTTTTTTCGAAGATACGCGTTTCCCTCTCAAAGTCGAAAATTTCGATCCACCCTAGGCAGCGTAGAGCGGAACATTGAAAGCAGTTCACAGCTCACGACATCGCGCCTTCAATTTTTTAGATGCAACACCAAACACACGTCAAGTACAAATAGTTGTATCTCTGCGCCGTGATCACTTCAGTGCAATACCACTAGACCCGACCGCTTCGCTTTCGGAAGGTGCAAGGTATACTTTGCATTAAGGCATATTTCTCACTAGCAAGATTAGCCTGTGACACTTCCAACATGTTAAAATAGACGTGTTCCGACTGAAGTTTTGATGAGCGAACACATTGAAGGTGCTTTAATTCCTCCATTATCCGGTGGTCGATTTGTCAACTCGGTGCCGTCAGCAAACACGAAGAGGATCGTTCACCGCTTGATGGTTCCTCTCAACGTCAAAGTCAAAGGCGGCCCTCTCAAACTTGCTTAGAAGCGTAAAGAACTGCTAACAAGGTTACGCAGCCTCCGGCTCGGAGACGGTGGATTAAAAAAGACGCATTAATTGGGTTGGTTTCTTACTCTGCATGGAAATCGAGTCCTACTGGCGAATGTCGCACGCTTTGAGAGAGGTTTAGATGTGCTCTGACGAGAAATAACGAGGTATGATTGGGCCGTCAAAATCAACCGTGCTGCGTCGAAGAAGAGTTAATTGGGCACAGAAAAGACGCAACTGCATTACTAATGATCACAATTTTTACGGTTCACTATGTAAAAAAAAAAAAAAAACATTACAGTTCATTCAAAAAACTATAATGATTACAACTATTATTTGAATTCTAAAAAAGTCGAAAGCCTCAAAAATCAGTGGATATAAACACCTGTTACAGTAATTCCCAAATAGTTAACGTTAGGTTAGGCAGAGAGGAACCAAGCCACATCAGTTGGTGCCAAATTTAATTGGGTAATTTAATTTTTTATCTGAAAATGGTTGTGTGGATTTTAGAGCAAATATAAGTCAATTTTCTGCATACTACGAAGCGAATTCCTTAAAATTTTCAAAGGAATCCGCACAAACGTTCTCTTGTAAAAAATTAAATTGCCCAGTTACATTTGGCAATAGCTGATGTGGCTAGGTTCTTTTCTGCTAAACGCGGTCCGAATGTGAGTAACACAATTTAATACACGGAAAAAATGGACTGCTGAGTTAACAATTAAATTTTAAAAAATATGTCCGACATGTTTCAAATGTACATTATACAATAGCAGAAAGCTAATTTTACCACGGGTGCGGTTGGAATTAGCATTTTTTTATTGTAAAATCTACATTGAAACATGTTGGACACTTATTTTAACAACAATATTATTAAATCAGCATATCATTTTTTTCCGTGTAAAACAAGCAACTTGCCGTATCTAAAAGCACAACTTCCGTATTTAAAAGATATAGTCTACCGTCACGTTAAAAGGTAAAACTATGCCGGTGTGTGACCATGTAGCAGGGAATACTGATGGTTTGTGCGACAAAGGATTATTTAAAAGTTTCCCGTGTTTGCTGTTTTGTGCTTTCTACTTGGTTTGTTCGTTTGGAATGGAGGCAGCGCATAATATTACTATATTACGACCAAGCGTAGTCATATCATTTGAGTCCTACACTAAAAATAACAGAGCTATCAATTGTCAAGGTGGCACCGATGAGTGCTACAATATTGAGTACGAATACACGATACAATACTGCACAATACTGTACGATACTGCTACAAAATGAGCGTGACAGTACTGTGTCCCAGATTCCCGGGTCCCATCAAGTTCTGCGCCGTAGGAAACAGAAATTAAGAAAACGCAGTCTCCCCCAAAAGCTGCCCAGTCTTTGAAGAACCCTGCCAACGCAGGAATTCCTTCCAACAAACAAACGCACAACCTAGTTCCGGGAACTTTCATAAAAGACACCACTAATTTTTCCACCTGGAATTTTTCCCGCAAGCTTTATTTTTTTTTAAAAAAAAAAAAAAAATTCTGCTATGAGAATGAGATTAAGCCGCTGGACACAGATTCCACGAGGTTCATTATCAATATATGTAAGATCGCGCACCATTCTGGGGGCTTAATTGTGGGAGAGATTTACCATTTCATCTTTGTATCAGGTTACGACGAGGCAAAGCTCATAACTTCTTAGGGATGAACGGGTGGGCAACCGTTCGCTCACGTGCTTCAAGTGATTGCTCGCTTGTAAACATTTTACGATTCCGAGGTTTGAAGTATTTCGTCACGCACCTATTGAATGAGGAAAAGAGATTGTTCGAGCTCATAAAAGTTGTAAAAAGTAAAAGGTATGGGATGTAAAACTGAAAGAACGAACGTTAAGAAAGTTTTCCTCAGAATGAGTTTTAGACTGCTCCAATTGTGTTTACAGCCCCACGCTGTAGGCATCCAAATTAATCTTCCAAATTCGGTGCGTTGTATTTTTGCTCAGTAAATAATTAAATTGATCGATTCGAAGACAAGTCATTATTCTACGTTAACCTGGCTCACGCAGGGATGAAATTCAATTCAACCACCGGGCTGAGTATTTAGGTTGACGGACAAAGTGATAGAAAAAGATGACATAGGGAGTATGGAGCAATTCTATTGGTTGAAGTTGGTGGTTCCTGGAGACCGAGAGAGAAAATGATGATTTAACTATAGGGTCTCTAGTGAGTTGCCGTCAGCTTGTCTATCACCCACCTCCTTTTTCCATTGCAACCATCCGCTTTCCCCAATATAATTGCTTTACCTATTTCCTTTTTGTCCTCTTGGTCTATCGCTTTGTCTCCCGCTGGGCTAAATAGGACGTTTTTAAATGAAAAGGAACCATGTCCATTGTGACTTGACCCCTGACATGCATATATCCTTGTGGATATCAGGACTCATGTTAGAGCGAGTATAGTTCTTTTTAACTTAAATACGTTTAATTGGCGCTGACAATTCGGCATCGCGACGAAACGCATTGGGAAACAAAACAAGGTAACTAAAAATACTAAAATACACAAAAAATTATTTTTTTGTGTGTGATCATTCACCCACAATGCCTTGGTAAAAATTACTCAAAATGCACTTCAGTTCGTCTTCGTTCGGTTAGATCAACAAATATTCGTTAAACCAACTGTAAAATTAGATAAGTGTTCTACTGACTTAATTTAAGGATTTAAGTTTTCCGCAAATCCGATTATAATCGGTCATGGCTTGCGACTGGTCAGTGCATTGAATCACTGACTACTGCATAGCTGAATATAGATGCCAAATCGATGACATTCATAGTCATTGACATTTCCTACTGTGAAAAGTTCTTTGACGCATTTGGTATGATTGTTAATGTGATCATGAGTATAATTACATCTGTCAACGACATTATATCTTAGGTCACCATTACTATGGTTCGCGAGTAACGCGAGAGGAGTTTGCTTGTTTAAGTTTGGCTTTATATAGTGAATGTCCAATAACTGGACCTTCTCACTCGCTTATTCGAGTGGCGAGCTTGTTATACGATTGTGGTTTTAATTCTTTTGGTCTCATAAATGTATATAATTTATTTTTGATGGACAAAGAAAACATAGAAAAAATGGAGCGATCCTATTGGGAGAAGCGGGTGAATGCATCGGACAAAGGAGATCAGTTGGAGAAAAGAAAACGACAACCCACGCGTCTCCTTCAGTCTATAACAACCGCCCGATTCAACGAATAGGATCGCTCTTTTTTCATCTATCGATTCATTTACACTTTCAATAATCAGCCCCTGGATCCGGATTCAAACCGAGCCTACCGTAACTAGTTCAGACAGATTCGGCGTTTTTCAATCAAAAGTTGTGATTGATTAAACCGAAAGATTTGATGCAATTGGACCGCGATTAGCAGAAAGGAACTAAGCCACAGCAGCTATTACTAAATTTAACTGGGCAATTTGATTTTTCGGAAAGCGTTCGTGCGGATTTTTTTTTAAAAATGTTAATGAATTTGCTTTGCACTACGGAGAAAATTCACTGATATTTGACCAAAAATCCACACAACCGTTTTCATATAAAAACTAAGGCTACCCAATTAAATTTGACAACAACGCACACTGGGAAAAAAACATATTGGATCTAGAGTCCAGACTTTTGAAAACATTGACAAGAAAAAATACTCTCGATTCTATCGGATTTTTGCTTGGATCAAAAGGAAATCCGCTTAAATTAAGAGGCTTGGTTCTTGATTTAAGCTAGATTCTGATTGAATCAAGAGTACTTTTTCTTGTCGATGTTTTTAAGAGTCTGGACTCTAGATCCAAGGTGTTTTTTTTTTTTTCCCCAGTGCATGTGGCTTGGTTCCTTCCTCCTTAACGCGACCTATTTAATGGAAAGAAGAACTTAGGAGAAATGAATATAGTTTTACGTTGAACTTGATTAATTAGCCTGGAATTTTCGTGGGTTTCTCCTGTGAGGATAAAATTCGATGGAGGAAATTCAACTCTGGTCGTGAACTTGGGGCGGAGTCGGGGATGTCTGATCTCGAGCGGTCAGCGGGCGCGGGGCGCCATAAATAATGGACGCACGCAAGCGGGTTGGAAGCCCGGCGGCGTTATTAGTTGACGAGGATAACGCGGATAACGCGGGCTGTTTAGCGGTTAACTTAATTTTAATTACCCGAGCCTCCGCGTCCGACCTATTTGAATATGATAATGACTCCCTCCGCCGGGCCGTAGATTAACGCGAGACGCGCTCCGAGAACGGGTTGCCGGAATGCGCCCATCTACAAGGATCCTGTAAAACCATTTTCTCGTCTTCGTCATAAAATAATGACAAGGTGCAAAATAATCAAATCAGGCATGCTGTCTACACGAGTTCGCCCAAACTGGAACCGGAACTTCAATGAAACTAGACAATTATTGCAAAATAATAGATTATTACGGCCGCCAAAGTAACAAAAATAAATGTCAAGACATGTAAAGGACGTAAAAAACAAAAACAAACAAATTCACATCATGAGAAACATATGTAGAAGCTCGGAGTGCGGGGGAAGTTCCGGGTTTAGGAGGAATAAGTTTTCAGCTCAGCTAAAACTTGTTCCGGGAACAAGTTCCTCGAAATAAGTTCCGCGAACCGCGCTTGTGTGGACAAGGCCTAACAGCTCCTTACCACCTCCACGCCCAAATAACCCCAAAAGACCCAATACCTCGGCGTGAGGAAGCTCAGGCCTATCGCGACCCTCACCCCCGTTTTTACCAACGATTGGAAACGAAACTGGAGGCCAAATTGAGGATTCACATCCCTGAGCGCATCAATCCAGGACTCTTTCTAGACTTCATCAAGTGCAGAAACGAGTGGATAACTTCCGGTAGTAGTCCCGGTGAATATGTGCAAGTAGATATGGTCGTGAGTACTATGTGAGCAAACGGGGCTGGGAAGAAAGTAATATTGATGCTACACACTATGCGCGCATACTTTAGGAGGCTATTTCCATTGAGCGAGCAGTCTCATTGGAGAAATACGAAAACGGCAAAAAGCGTGCTAAATACGGCGTGGATGTACTCCACTATGTTATCGCCGCACCTACGAGATTGCGGCCAGAAAGACCGCCTCAGTTTGGTCGAAGGATTCGAAAAGGGGCACGATGGCCCTGCAACCTTTGAATGTGAAGGATTGCGAGCAAATCTGACGGGCGACTCCAGCAATCACTCAACTATGCTACTTTGCGTGCCCTGCTAAAAACTGTTTTCTACAACGTCTGAGTCAATCAGACTCATTGCACATACTTATGAGATTTTCCCCGTTTAGATATTTTCACGTGTATCCTTTTGAATTGTCATTATATTTCGCCATCTCTCGTCTCTTGTTCCTCACTAGACGATATAGTCAAGAGAAAAGGAACGATTCTTTCAATGACGAGACATTGACCCCTTTTTACCCTTGCTCTCGCATCGGTGGCTGATCTAAGGAATTCATTCTTTTCTATTACCACGTACCCCGAGCCCTCCACCCCCTTCCTCAACGTGTCGGTAGTTAGCAAATTGCAAAGAATCGATGAGATCCGGAAAAACGGCTAAATCACACTTACTCAACAGCTAGCACAAAACAATTCTGTTAATAACAATAATTTCACTCATAAAAAGTACCCTTTCACTCCCAAACCAGCAACCAAAGTTAATATGGCTGAAGTAGGGGCGAAACTTCAGAGCCTTTAAACCCCTGCAATAATCCTCCTTTCCCCTCATTTCTAGCAAGTTTGGCGTGAAGGTCAAACCTTAAATTCACGAGTCATTGCAATATCGGCACTTTATAATTGTTGTAGATCCTTTTGTCATTAGATTTGCAGCTTACACACTTTTCCTAAATATGAACGAATTGTTTTCGACCAAGATTTATTACGCTTCTGAAGCGTTATAAGGAGAAGGATTCCACTTGCGGAAACAAGATTATCGTGCGAACGTTTTTTACGTTTCTGGAAAAAAAAACGAATCATTGTTTTCTTCTGTTTCCACGCTTAGGATTTATGGTGTACTACTGTTCAGCGCAGCACTTCCCTGGTAAAAATTGACAGTAGAATCTGTGTTCCAAAATACCATAGACCTACGGCCGGCTGTAAGATTTCCAATAGCTTCTATAGCCGGCTACACAATTTCTTATAGCCTTTTATAGCCATTGAATTAAGCAACAGCCAGGCGATGAAGTGTATGCTAAACGTTACTAATTACGGATGCTAGGACTTAGTGAGTTTTTGGACTACTGCTCTCTTTTTGGGCCGTAGTATCTTGATTTATTTTGCGAGGAAAGCTCCGTACTTTTGATGGATGCCTGCCATTTCTAATATATTCGAGTGCCTTCAATTTTGTATGATACTGTGCAATACCTCTGGTGTGAAATAGTTGCTTCAAGCGCCGTGGCACGCTGCGGCAGGCGGGCAGCCAGCGCGCAGCGTTGGCGCCTACAAACCTAACAGGGATACTTCACGCGTTGCGCAATGCGTGAAGTATCCCTGTTAGGTTTGTAGGCGCCAGTGCGTCGCCGCTCCGCTTTGTGTTAGGCTCTAATATTTAATCTGGCGGAGTCAGCGTTATTCAGCTCATGATTTTGAAATGTTTGCACATCCTGTATGGATTATTCTCATTTTAACTTATGAAAATAAATATGTATTAAAGGAAAATATAATGTGTGCATTGTAAATATTAAGGTGGTTCCGTATCAAACTTAATGATTTCCAAAGCACACGAATTTCTACACAATTTCTTATAGCCTTTTATCAGGCCAAAGGCGATAAAGTGTAAAGCTCGAGGATAGGAACTATAGCCCGACTGTATACTTTTTTATAGCTTCGTATAGCCTGGCGTATGATTTGCTCCGCTTTCTACAGCCAGCTATGTGATTTTCAATTTAGTTTAGATTTTGATTTAGTCGGCTATAAGAACTCCTATGGTATTTTGAAACGCAGCTCTTATCGCCAATTTTTATCAGGGTTTGGATGGTCAACTACGGATATAATGTTTCGATAGGTGTGAATTGTTGCGGACAATTTGAATTTAGCGCGTTTGAGAAATAGTATTTGAGAATGGAATCATGTGGAATTTGTATGTTAAGAGTGGTTGACGTAACTGTTTTAACATTAGGTGACGATGAAGTGAAATAATTTTTATTAAGACATGGGATGATTGCTAAGTCTTTTACATGTCCAACTTGTGCATCTGAAGTTCTGTTAAATTGGAACACTATAAGAACTATAGATGTCAAAAATCTTACACAGACAGAAGTAAACACACAAAAAACGCAATCTCACCGCTCAGTTTCTCATAATACATTTCTTAGCAGGTCTGACTCGTCTGGGGTAAACCATACCGAGATTAATTGCATACGCAGTACATTTACCACCCCCACGCGTACGCTTTTCAATGAGCGAATGAAATGTTTTCGATAATAGCATTACTTTCCGATTATTAGCGAATGTCAAGAAGAACTTTTGGTATTTTTACATAAAGCCGTGGTAGATGAATAAGGTGATTCGGTTCTAACGACCGAAACTCATTTATTGCTACGGTAGAAATAACTTAAATAATGCCGACTGATAAACTCAAGCAACCCTGTTGAACTTTATCCTTTATTAACGCACGGAACTAACGGAGTAGAGGGCGAGATGAAGCGAGAGAGGCTGGGCAGGAAATTCAGCGCCGCGCTCAGGACTGCCTTGCGCGTTCCCCAGAGTAGGGCGCGCGAATTGGATACATGCAATATTCACGCCCCCGTTTTCGGCGGTTCACCCCCCCCCCCCGCCCCCCCTCTAAACCTCGGATCATTCCGCACGTGGATTTTTGCAGCACCAGCGGGAACGGGCACAGGTTCCAACAACTGGAAAGCGAGAGTGAAGGGGGGAGAGAGGGAGAGAGTTTGATAGGATAACGCAGACTTCGACTTCCTTTTGACCAATATCGCAGTGAGAACAAGTTTATCCACAATTTAAAACCGTTATGCCTCCACCTTCAAACTTATTGATTCCGTCTATTATAAAATCAATGATTTTTCGTTAGTCAATTATCACTGGTTGCAGGACTTGACCGAATTTTTCATCGCAGTTTTACGTTTTCATTATTGACGGTCACAATAACTAAGCACCATATATGATGTGTATTTCACTCGCGTGTTAATTTTAAATCATGTTACGCCCGTAACCATGGTTTGAAATATTTCAATGAATCCAACTTCATCCTTAGATAAATCGAGAGATTGAATATTTAAAACTGTGCTTCCGCTGATACGTCATGATTAGAAAGTTAGGGTTGCAATCAATGAACGGGGAAAATGTCTGTCATTGCATGATTAATTTGTATCGCAACCGTGAGTATGGACGAGGCACGTGCCAATGCGCATCCACTTGTTATGGCAAATCATACACCAGACCAATTTTTTTTTTTTTGACCATCCACTGATTATCCCTGAGGATGCAATCAGTGAATTTGACAAGAGTTTCTGACTTCGTCCAACGTCCTAGGGTGATGATAGTGCGGAAGCGCCGAAGAGTACTTGTTCGCTTCCCCATCGTTAGGGATGGTCAAATTGAAATGATGAGTAATATTCCGTATCCTGTCCTTTTGGACAACTATGAGTTACAGGAATGAGTAAAAGAAGGACTTGGAGGGCAAGGTGCATAAGTGCAGTCAGTGTTGAGAAATACGTGTCTGAAGTTTTAAAAATTGAATGAATCTTTGTGGCGGAGGGAAAGTTTAAACTGACTTTTTGATGTTTAAAAATTGGAATTTTGGAGCAAATTTTTCACTGAGTATGCATTAAGACTAGTTTTACTTGAAATCATTGATACCTCAATGGACCACTAGACAAGGTACGAATTTAAACATTCTAATACATGTTTCTTAACCAGAATTTCACGAAGAATACGATTCGCGCAACGAAAATTACTGAAACCAACTCCTGGCGGAGATATTAACATTTTTATTTCACATTGGTTACGAGGAATTTGAACTGCCCGCTCACAAGAAACTCAAAGCTCTACGTGAGTCAAATCGCGCACTACAACGGTTTCAGCAAGCTTCTCAATCGAGCAATGTTCATTTTCCACCATGTGTTGTTCAAACTATTAGTAATTTGCTATAACTGAGCCAAAGCGTCAAGATTGAGGTTGCCAGATTTTTATATCGCTGAGACTGTCATGATAAACATTTAGCGCGCGATGTGAATCACGTAGAGCATTGAGTTTTAATGAGCGGGTGGTTTGAATTCACGCATCAAAAATCATTAAATATCTTCGTCAGGAGTTGATTTTGGTAATTTTCGTTGTGCGTATCGTGTTTTACGTGCAATTTTGATAAAGATACATTTATCAGAATGCTGAAATTCGTACCTTGTCTGGTGGTCCATTCTTTTAAAAACTGCACTTACGCGCCTTGTCCTCCAGGCCCCTCAAATGCACTACCAATAAAAAACGTACGTTTTGATGGTAATCAAAGCCTAAAATTCGATACTAAAATTGAGTTGGGTTTGGATGAAATGATGTTTTATGTTGCATGTACCGGAAGAAACTAGAGCAAGAGATGACGGCCATCGCGGAGAAGAAGAAGCGGAAGCGACAGAAACAACTGAGCAAGGACGCGGTGCGAGCTTTCAAGTGCAACGGCTTCAACCCCAACGGAGAGAACCCCATCTACACACTGCCTACCGACTATCTCTCCCAAGTCGTTGTTTTAGGTTCGTAAAAATCACATATTATTATCGCGCTATTTTTACAGATGCTTATACCTACGTAAGGGGGAAAATATTTCACAAGGTGAAAAATAGCAACAATGATAAGGGGGGGGGGAGGAGTAATACATAAGTGACTGGCTAATGCGGCAGTTAAAATTGATATACTGGTGTTAAATGAGGAAAGCATGTACCACTGGTTAGGATGTCATGTTTTAAGGGTAAAATTACGTCTAAACGTGCAAATAAGTGCACGGTTAATAAGATTGTTGAAATTGTTATAAATTGTTGGTGTTGAATAAGGAAAGCATGGTTGACATAGCTATCAATTTTTGGTGTTAAACAACGAAATCATACGTTACTGGATGAGATTATAGATTTAAAAGGTGAAATTCGGCAAAATAAGGCATTATAAACGGCATTATTTACGGGCAAATAAGTGCATGGTTAACGCGACGGTTAAGAGACACCTTTGGTACATTTCAGGAGAACTCGTTGCTCTAGCTTTCATTAAGCATCATGCACCAGTTACAATGAAACAGTAAATGATGACGATAACTCAGCAAAAATAACGGTTTTCCAGAAAAAGATCTCGTCCGATTGCGAAGGAAGAAAGAATTGGTATAGGATTAGAATCCGGGACATAAAGCGTGTGTTTCTTAATTAAAGGTCACAATTTTTAAGCGACAGTTTTTCCTGTTTTTCAAACATCGATCTTAAGTGAAGAAGATGATAACTGCAACGGAAAACTTCATGGTTAACCGAAAATGGACCAAGGCAATGGATGATGAGTCCATTAAGAATAACAAGACTCCTATTTTCTTAGATATCCTTGTGGATCAAACATGACGAGGTTCCTCTTGGTGGTAAAAATAAATATATTTTTACCGTCAATAACAGCATTTAAGAATCGTCACTGATAACAGCTCCTTCGAGAAACGATTTAAAACAAATTAAGATTACAACGACGCAATGTATCCGGCGTCAGACTCAGCATCAATGGCAAAACCGAAATAGGGTTCTTTGATGTGTAGGGAATTTGCGATTTAAATACTGATTCTGATAATGTAAAACTTTGCGAGGAACACGATGATTCACTGGTTTTGTCTGAAACAAACTTCAAAGCTCATAAAAAGCTGTCAAGTTGAGGATGCGATGAAGATAATTTCCTACGCTACCTTGAGAGTCCACCTCTATATCAAGACGAACTCCCTATGGAAAGATAGGGCGAAAATACAATAAGAGGGTTGCCTACTTATCCAGGGGACTCCAAAACTAAAAACACGGTGTGTATTTGCTCCCTATCTTTGCGTAGAGAGTTTGTCTTATTATAGAGGTACGAGAGTACCTCGGTAGAGGTGTCTTGGGTAGGTAACGTGGGATATCCCATCTATTACGGCCTCAATTTTGAGAACTTCCTTGAGCTTTAGAGTTGATTTTAGAGAAAACCAAAGGCACCATCGTGTTTCTCACAAAATTTTACATGAGAATCCGTGCTTAGATCGCAAGTTCCTGACCCATGCAAGAGCTTAGTAGCAATCGATCAACAATCAAAGAAAAGTTCGCTGTTCAGATCAAAACGGAATCCATGCTCGAAGCGTAAAGATTAAGGGCGTATCTTAATTTCCATTTGAGCCCTGTACTCCGTATAACTCTATAATTTCCGGGGCTGGAAGATTTTCCGGAAATAGAGATATGCCCTTACTGCCGTGCTAAGGAAGAACGCCGTATGAACAACAGAGAGTTGCCAAATTTCCCTTGATAAAACATGTATTTTAGACGAAAATCAAGCCCATTTTTCTTTGAAATTCTCAGGATATTTTAGATTAAATTGCGTGCAAAATTGTCTAAAAATTTTGGGAAAAAATTCACAATTTTCTCAGTAAATTCGGTTGTTGAGGAAGGAAATTGGCAACTCCTGAAGGCTCATACGGCGTTCTTGCTTAGCACGGCAGCTTACGACAGAGGAGCGACGAAATATACCGCTTTAATTCAGACATCGTCTGATAGTCCATTGTTCCCCTCTTCCGCGCCCGACCAAATAAAAAAAAATCGAGCGTCGAGAAGTTTTTTCGTTCGGGTGGCTTTGTTTTGCTCGAGTTGACAGTGCTCGCAGTTTATCACCGAAACGCGACTCTCGGACGCCGGGCGAAACCACCGCTTTTAAAGTTGCATGCCCGCTGCAGCTTCTCTTCGCTCGGCACAACCTCGTTTTCATATTCTTACGATGCTCCCTGACCTTCCTCAACGGGGTGCGAAGCAACGTTAAAACTTCCACTCCGCACCCCTCCTCCCTCTTACTCCCGATTCGGGTGCAAGGAAATAAACTATTACCCCTTGTAAACGATGCATCGCTGCTAAATTTATCGGGCAATTTACAGAGTATGTGAGTAACAAACAGTTCAGCTAAAATAGCACCCTGAATGGCTAAATAGCAATAAACTGATTGCAGTAGACGCACGAGTCATTTAGACAGAAAAAGTTGGTAACGTAGCCATCGTGCGGTAACTACATTAGTGTTGCACCAAACAGCACATCTCTTTGAGGGAAAATTGTGCTCATATGAATGAGGTTCTTCCCTCTGTATTCAGATTTTCAACTTCATGCTGATTTTTAACGCAAGATGGCTACATTACCAACTTTTTCTGTCCAAATAGCATCAGTTCGAGTGCGGCCAAGTGCAAGTCAAAATTTTGAAGAGTTTCTGGTATAATGTTCACATCACGTCTTTTACTCTGCAATCAAGTTCATGTCCAAACAAATATTTTTAGTTTACTTGACGCGTACCGCGTAGTAGTGTAAAATCAACGGCCTACAGAATTAAGATAAGCATACATGCTTGAAGTGTACATAGCTGAGTACCTAAATCACAAGAAACAGAAGAAAAAAAAAACTCATCACAAGATACAGTCACCTCTCGATAATTCGAACCTCCTTCATTCGAAAACCTCAATACTTCAAAGCAAAGGACTTGTCCTGTGAAAAACTCAAAGCGAAAAATCGCGGTTGAGAAAAACGCATCCACGTTTCCATAATAACCTTTTAGCCATTGACTGAGACTTACATTGACGCTTGACTTCCAATTTTCGGTGTATGCAAGTCACCATCGGGGGCAAGGAAGTAATAATGAAATCTCCCTAAGTATTTTTTCCGTATGCAATTATTCTTTCTCTTCCCGAAGAGCTCCTCAATTACGCACGTCATTAAGATAGAGGGCGAGGCTGCGCTGTGGAAGCGGCTTAATGTATGTATTAAGGTACATAAATTAGAAGTATGCATAAGTTGCACGTATACACGTTCCTTACTTACAGAATGGGATACCGCTACAGCTTAATATCCCGCTCAAACGATTTTTTTGCACTAACCGCTCTCTTCGGAAGGGAGCTATGCGTCGTTTATAACGGCACCGTGATGCATCTACTCCAGCTTCGGTGCTTTTTTGGTGCATACGTAAAAGAGTGAAGGCGCTTCAACTTTTCTGGCGCTCTGTGTTGAGGCTGAATGGGCCCTTACATAAAGTTTGAACTAGGCAAAAAATCACAAGTTTCCTCTTCACAATCTGACGAGGAAAAAGATTCACACGAGAAGTTAGAAAATCAGCTCTCTAGAGTGATTTTAACAATTTCTCGCACGTATGAATTGGAGATTGGATTATGAAGATAAAGACTTGTAATAGTGCTATTTTACCAATGTTAATTGTAAAATTTCACAGGCGTTTGGTTACGAAGTCAATTACCAGACTTCCCGTTTCGTGGTTCGCTTACCAAATGAAAATTTGAAGAGACAACATACTGCAAGGTGTGTCTCGGTGGTAATAAGGAAAACCTTAAATTTCACGTGAAATATTTCAAAAATTTCAGAAATTTGTGAAATGTATTGAAAAATACCGGTCCCTTTCCATATTTCGCAAACTATAGAAATTGTGACATACTTCTATTAGTGGGTGTTCCAGTGCGGATTGCGTACTTAAGCCCCAGAAAAATACGAAATATTTCACAGCCTTGTGAAATTTCATGAGATATTTCAATGAAATTTCGAGGATAAGGATATTTCTTACGTTTCATACCACCCTGGATTAACTCAAATGAATCGGAACGTGCGAAAACCGCTAATGTCCATTTTTCCAGTCTTCAGTTTTTTGAGTTGATAATACTTTTCTGAGTTTGATGCAACCATGAAAGTGGCATTAATACTCGTCTCCGGGTTACCTTAATCCCAAAACAAGTCCTTTCATCACTTTTATGGTTGTATCAACTCTTTAAAAGTATGATCAACTCGAAAAAACTGAAGACTCGAAAAATGGACTTTAGCGGTTTTCGCACGTCCCGATTTAAATCCTGTCTGGAGGCCCAATATTGAGGGGGGAAATCCGCGCTCGTCCGACAACGTTGGAGATAATAAAGCTCCTCCTCAAGCTCATGAAGGAGCGGCGCTATCCCGGGCGACCGGCGCGGCGCGGCGACCCCCCGCTGAAAATTTGATAATCCGCCGCATCAATTGACACTTGCGTCGCGGGACTCCGTTTTAAAGATTCTATTACTCTTTTACAAGTTTATAACTTCCGTTTCTCGCCCATCTCAATGGCGTATGACCCCGGCCCCTCCACCCCCCCCCCCCGCCGCGGCTCCGCTTCTCATCCGCAGGGAGGGGGGAAAGAGGAAGAGATGCGAAGTGTGAGGGGAGCAGTGGGCGGCGAGAGAGAACAACAACGAGGGCTCTGTTGGAAAAAATTGTGCTTTCATCAGAGAAACCACTATTGGAAAATGTGTTAACGGTGTCCACTAACACAGGCTGGCCAAAAACTAAGTACTTTTTCAGTACATTTCCAGGAAATTCGGTACCTCCTCATCAAAAAATTCAGTGCTTTTTCAGCGACAGAGCACAGCGGGCCGATTATTGAAATTTTGTGTTTGTCGGGTGGACATAGATGACATGGGTTAAATGGCGAGGCGTGATTGGTCCGCTATGTCTTATCGCTGCTTTGCCGTGCCTTTGTCAAATGGAATGAACGACATACTGTCGGAAACTTCAGAGGTACCGATAGCTTGTCGTGAGTTCAACCCGATATAGGCACGACAAAGCAGCGATAAGACATATCCGACCAATCACGCTCCGCCTTTTAACCTACATCATCTATGTCCGCCTGACAAGCGCTAAATTTCGATAATCGGCCCGCAGGAGAGAATTTCATGAGCCGCCCTGCGCCGTCCACAACGCGCATGGCGCACGACCCGCCTTTCATTATTACACTTCATCTAGCGTTGAGAGTTCACTAATTACTTCACACGACCAGTGTGTAATTTTTAAAGTCGGCAATTAAAAAAAGAATTAAAAAAAAAAAAAATTACACGATACATGCGTTTCTCCGCCAGGGAGCTCTTCCCGCAAGAAATCGTTCACCAGCCGCCCGCCGGGAGAGCTGCGGCGCGGCGCGCTGCCGGAGCGGAACGCAATCTGACGCCTACAAACCTAAAGGGCTACTTCACGCATTGCGCAATGCTTGGAGTATCCATTTAGGTTTGTAGGCGTCAGAGCGCGTTTCGAGCTGGCAACACGCCGCGCTGCAGCAAGCCATAAACTTGCCTACAATTAATAGGTCAGCGTGTTAAAATGTTAGCAATTTGACATCAAATTCGAAATTAGCGACTCGAAAAACATCAGTTACGAAACTTTCGTGATCTTCCAGTCATTATCCGGCATAATTCTTCCGATTCATGAGGTTTGAACCATGGTGCGCCGCGGCGCCGAAAATCTCCTCTGTGCTCAATCGCTTTTTCAGTACCTCCAACTGACAAATTCGAAAAATTTCAAAAATTTGAATTCCCGCTCAAATTGCGAGAAAAACGAAGAAATTCCGAACTTTCTTGCGAAATTTCCGCACTTTTTCATGCTTCTGGACCGCTCTTAGAAAATCAGTACTATTTCCGTACTTGTAGACACCGTGGTGTTGATACGGTAATTCTTATCACTTCTCAATTTTGTGCACTCATTAAAAGCTCTTTCAGCTGATATTGAAATTGATAGACGAATCAATAGACAACGAAGACTTAGGGAGTATCAAGCAATTTATTCGCTGAAACGGCTGATAATTATAGACTACGGGTGGAAAATGATTGACTAACGGTAGGATCTCTCGCGGGTTGCCGATAGTATATTACTTACATCCTTTGTCCATTCCGATCACCCGCTTTCACTAATAGGATCGCCCCTTTGTCCTCTGTCTTCTATGTCTATAGCTTTGTCTATCGATTTCAATAATCAACCCGCTGATATCTTTTAACCAAATTGAATAATCCATTTCCGTTCGTTGTCTCGCTGCGATATCATAAGTCATAGCACTTTCATGGGCTTAGATGATTCAAATTATGATCCAATGTAATATTAGCAACGGGCATAAACGTCGCTTTCATATCTAAACGCTAAAATTTCTCACAGTGCTTCGCGCTTAAAGGAACTTTTCCATATTGAAAAAAGCACGTGATGCAAGAAAATCAAAAGGATACGACTCGGATAAGGCCATGTGTTGCGTCGAAGATTTTGTTGATGTTCTTTGTTTCTCAAGTAAAAAAATACGATGAGCATTTCAGTAGTTCGCGCCTCGTGCATTTCCATGACTTTTCCCCGGGAAAGCAGCATCGAATCTGTTCATCTGATTTGTTTGCCCCCGTAATGCACAGCACTTTAATATTGAGAGATTTCATTTTGTTCCAAGAGCGTATTCTTCAGCGCGCAAGGGTAATCCGAGTCGATATCCCAGCTGCCGATATAATAAGACTTCTTTCGGTAGCTATCAAATGATAATATACGAGGCTAAACCGCAGATCTTTAGGAGTTGTATAAAAACTTTGTTGTTCATATGAATCTTAGAAATGGCATCTGGAATAATGCTACTGTCCAATGATTCTAATATTAGACTATCAGGAATAATTATTCGATAATAATTTCCACTCCGAAATAACCCCACGCAAGCAGCAACCCAACGCATTTATTCACTGGTAAAAAAAACACATTGGATCTAGAGTCCAGACTCTTGAAAACATTGAAAAGAAAATGGACTCTTGATTCGATCAGATTTAAGCTTAAATCAAGAACCAAGCCTCTTAATTTGAGCGGATTTCCTCTTGATTTAAGCTTAAATCTGGTTGAATCAAGAGTCCATTTTCTTGTCATTGTTTTCAAGAGTCTGGACTCTAGATCAAATGTGTTTTTTTTTTTACCAGTGTTGGATTATAGGTATTGGGGGACTGTTAAAGTTTGAAAAAAGCTGTTATATATCCGTTAGACAGACAAAAAGTTTTAGACCGTATTCCAAATGAAGCGCCCAATCCAGGAGATGTAATTGAGTCCGTCCTAAATGGCTTTAAAATGTGTTACATCAATACGTAGAAAGAAAAAAAAAATTCGTTATGCTTTTGTTAAACTTCCATATGTAAACCCACGAAGGGTATAAATAAAGTAATTATGTGTCGATCTATCTACCTGAAACCTACCTGTAGAAAAGCTGAGGATTGCATACCACCAGCTTTTACAATCACAGAGTCAAAATAAATGTGTACGTGGAGAGACTTGTGACTGTGATCAAATTATTCCATACCGATAGTGAGGTTAGGCCAGCCTGCCTCGGTGCTTGATATTCGAGCAGTCATGCGTTTGTAGTTTTAAGTACTCCATTGAAATCCATCGATTGAAAACGCTCCAATCTTGGAGCGAAACGTCTCGATTTTAATATGTGTAATTTTAGCCTCGTTTCCCCGGTTTCGTGTTTCACATTTATGCATCTGCAGTTTTAGGTACTTCTTTCAAAATCATTGATGGAAAATGCTCCAATCTTGAGGCGAAACGTCTCGACTTTGATGTGTGTAGTATTAGCCTCGTTTCCCGAGTTTCGTGTTTCACATATTATTTGCATCTATTTATCTGTAGTAGGCATTTTCGCGTATCATGCTGCAATGAAAAAGCTTAGGATCCAGCGGTGATGTGATGGTTGGGATTTGGTTATCTGTTTAGATTCGACGGTGGACCGCAACTGCTCGCAGTGCGCTCGGTGGTGCATCGACTACAGCGGGTGGCTCCAGTTCCAGAACTGCCTTTACAAGATCGTCCGCGACCCCCTTTTCGAGCTCTTCATCACCATTTGCATCATTTTGAACATCATGTTTCTCGCCACCGAGCACCACGGCATGAGCGACAATATTAAACGCTGCCTCGATGCCGGCAACAAGGTAAGTCATCCCTCGCTGAAAAAAAATTCTCGGCATTTTTACCAAGGTCCTTTGGTACCTTTACCATCTCACTTTTTTCACCAATTATTGGTAAGTTTACCAAGATAGACTAATAAGCTTACCTAAAGACCGGTATTTTTACTGTTTTTTTTCGGGTAGGAATACCACTTTTATTGGTAATCGATTCCCGGTAACTTTGCCATTTTATCTCGGTAATTCTACCACAGTCGATAAAAAATATTGACGTTTTTACCAAGGTCCAGTAAAATTACCGAGAAAGTCAATAATTTTACCAAGATTTCTCGATAAAATTACCAATTCCATAAATGGTAATTTTACAAAGAAAAAACTGGGATCAAATAGAACCCTGAATTCTTGGTAATTTTACCCTTTTCTTAGTAAATACACCGAGATTTTTTTTTCAGTGCTAATTAACTGTCTCGAGTTTTCATTCTTAACTATTATTATTATGTTATCGATATACCTTACTATTAAAACTTAAGGGCAGCAGCTGTCGGTTTAACATATCGTACTGTTAGTACCAATTTTTCGGCGCTTAATGAGCTTTCCCCCCCCCCCCCCCCCCCCCCCGAAAAAATGAAGGACGGGATTTGTGGTTGGTAAGGATCCAGAGTCCCAGTCTTTGAAATCCAAAAGATAATGGTGCGAGGGTCACTCGAAGGCCATTTCCTGCATTATACGAAGAAAATTCCTTAACATTTTCAAAGGAACTTTGATATTATTTAACTTTTTCTTTTTTTATATACTTGTAAGTGACATGAAGATCGTTTGGTAGGAATTGATGTACCCGTGACCAAATCTTTTTAATTTTTTTATATTATATTTAAATTCTTGCTGAACGAATAAGTTATAACGCGCAACCATGTTTGTAGTGAACCCTGTGTATCTCCTTAAGGAGATGTGTGTTTACGAACTGAGTGTACGGAATCGCGCGCCTCCGAAGGAACAAATATCAACGAAGTGAGAAATCTATTGCGGCAAGTGAACGCGAAACATCTTGCCGCCGAACCCCAGTGCATTGAGCAGTTAGATTTTGATAGTGAGATTGAGACTTGCGGACGCGTCCTTGATGCGACCCAGCAAAAAATGGTTGATTTCAAAAATGACAATTCCAACGGAGGCTCCCTCCAAATTAAGGCTAGGTTACAGCATCTATTGAATAGGGATAATAATCTAATCCTGATTACCAAAGTTGAAGAGGTCGAAAGACTTAAACAATTAGAAGATTCTTCGATTTTTCGCACAATAACGTCGTCTTGTAAAAAATAAAATTGCCCTGTTTTTTTTTAATAAATGTTGCAATAGCTGATGTGGCTCGATTCCCAATCGTCGTCCACTAAACTGCCGTGCTCAGGAAGAGCGTCGTATGGACATTCGAGAGCTGCCAAAGTTTCTAGGAAGATATGTTTAATTTTAAGGAAAGATAGGAATATTTTCCCTTAGAATTATCAGAAAATTTAGGCCATATCCTCAATAAAATTGCTCAAGAAATTGGAAGACAAATATTCACAACCTTTCCTCAAAATCAGGGATTTGCCAAAGGACGTTTGGCAACGCCTGGTGGCTCCTACAACGTTCTTCCTTAGCACGGCAGTTAAGCTCGACACGCTGCACGAGTTGGCAACGAGTCGTGGCAATTTGCGCCGGGAATGAAGTCTGTAGCGTCTCATGAAAGAAGCATCCCTTTCGGGAACCGAAATAACAGCGTGAAAAAATCGTTCTCGTTGTCGCAGCGATGAGATTGCCTCGGTCCTGAACTCGAGCAATAACTTCATAAATTTTCTGTCGAATAAATACGGAATCGGAGACAAATTAAATAAACTGCTGCTTTATGAGAGAGCTCTTGGCCGCGCGCCAGCGAGACTTGTTGATGCATTACGCGGGATCCTCCAGGAGGAACTCCCGTCGCGGGGGACGTACCCGGTCCGCACCGGGCAAAGGTCCCCTCTCAATTCAGCAGCCCAGTTAATAAGAGGTCCGTTCGTTTGCCGCTGTTGAGACAGGATTGTTGGAGAGCTTTGTAAAATATCATGAAAAAACAAATATAATGAACCACTAGACAAGATACTGATCTAAAAATGAGTTTTTAAATTTTTAAATTTGTTTTTGTCGAATGTTTACGATTTTAGTAGGAGTAACGCTCAGAACTATTTGACTTTCTCGTAATTTAGACTTTTCGTATGATGTCCACGATGTGTATATTGTTAAGCTTGTAACAATTAGTGTAAAGTAACTGTGAAATATTTGTATTCCGATGAATAGGTACTCCGAGGATGGCGTAAGCCGAAAGGTGCCTCGGTAATTAATAAATATTCAATACAACACCTTGGTTCTAATTCAAATTTAAAAATTAAAATGGTGTTGTTCGAATCAAACCTTATTAAAAATAAGTATTGGCTGGAGTTATCAGCGGACCTTAAAGAGGATCTCTCCGTGGACAACTTCCAGCGGGTGGTGACCAGAAGTTTTGCGGACTGGTGCGGAGTCAAGCTTTTCGTGAAAAGTGTGCTAGAGACTAAATGACTTGTATCGTGAGCCCTTAATAGGGCCACAGCCGATGCTATACCGTCAGGTGCTTCCGGCTCAACGCACCCTCCATCTTAATTGAGGGGGATTCAAAAACAAACTTTGAAATCTTGAAAAAACAAATTGGCCACTTTTTAAATTTGGGGAAAATACAGTATGTGAGTGTTCTTGCATCAACAATTGCTCAAATCAACTCTTTACTAAGATATTAACATTTTTATTTTACATTGGTTACGAGAAATTTGAAATGCCTGGCCATAAGAAACCATACTCCAAACTTTGCGCTACACTTTGTGTTTCAATATATTTGCATGCTTCATTCTTCCGTTTCTCAAAACGCCTTCAAATAATCATGATACTCCGCAACACACCAGAGATCGAATAGTGGTATCACAGAAACCTACTGGTGAGATGTGAAGTGCGGAAAGTGGATTGGGTCGATCCGCAAGAAACCAAGTTTTACGGGACACATAAGATTTGCGGGCTTAATGATTGATATTGTGAAGAAGAAAAAAACTTTAGACAAGGGAGACAAGCGGAACATGGAGCGATCCTTTTTGGTTGGAGCTGGTGGTTCTTGTGAAGTTTGGAGGACATTGAGGACTGACTAAACCTCTCTCCATTGCAACCACCCGCTTCCACCGATGAGATCACTGCATTGCCACTTCATCACTTTTTGTTGAAAGCTTTGTCTGACAATTTCAATAATTAGCCCGTTGACAGTCAAACAATAAGCAGTCGCTACCAAACCAATTATGCAGACTCATTGAAGTCAGAGCAGCAAAGCCATTCGAATTTTGTGCAAGGAACATGTTGCCTTCTAAAAGCTGTCGCATTGAATGCGGGGCTCCTTTTATTCCTATTCAATGACGATCTAGAAACAGGCAATGCCTTTCAAGGTCATGCAGGCATTCAGAAAGTTAATGCAACATATTTCTCTATACCATGCTTATCCATTCAAGGTCATGCAGACATTCAAAAAATTAAGGCAACACAATTCTCTATACCATGCTTATTATCTACATGTTACACATCTCTATACCGGAGGACAGAGGGTCATTGCATGACATATTTGTTACTCATTTACCTAAATCATCCAATCTTAAGCATTTCCACCTTAAAACAATTTGTAAGCCTATGATCAATGATCTTGATTTCTTATCGACTGAAGGAGTAACCGCACTTTTACCAAATGGCGAAAAAATGAAAAAAAAATATCCAGCTCTGCTGCCTGAAAGGTGATAATTTAGGACTTAACACTGTTGGCGGTTTTTCGCCGAGTTTTTCTTTTCTTCCCGGCGTGTCTTTGGTGTTGACTTTTTTTCCAGTTTTTTAGCGTAGGACTTTAAATTAACTTGAATCTATGATACTCGTTGTAACTTATGATATGTGTGTACATATATATTGTATTATGCACCCTACTCAATAAACACTTATGACAAAAAAAAGTACTAAGTAAGAGAAGTTGCAGGACTCCGTACCGCTGAAAATTATCGGAGGCACTATGAGTTGAACAATGCTACTTTCGCAGGTATTAAAGACGTATGTGTTCTGAATGAAGTAACCAATTTTGAGACAGTTTTGAATTGTGCACTGGATGTGGCTCATGACCTAGTCGAGGGCAGTTAACAGTATGATCTGTGTTCCTTACTTACCCATTATGTTCGCACTGAGAAACTCGTATTTAGCTCGAGCTGACTAAAAAGCTTTTGCCACCAAAATTCCGCAGTCTCATTCATTATCCAGGAATAATCCTTCATTTTGGACCTTTAGTTCACCTGTCATCAAACAGATGCGACAGTAAACACTGTATTATACATGTAAAAAGCGTGTCCAATTCTGTCGCCTGTTGAGCAAAACTATTGGTCGGAAATGTCAGCTGCAGCAAGCCTTAGCTTTTGCCTCCCAAAAACATTACAGAAAACCATTTTACGTGGGACGAAATGAAACAGTAAAATATTACGAGTTATTGTGAAAAACTGTAGGGGATTGCACTTTCACTTCGCCTTTCCCTCTGAGCCTTGGAGAAAGAGACACTCTAAGAACAACGTGGGTCGAAATGAATGGAACGCGTTATGAAGTTGGCAATGCATTATATGTGCAAGTTCATGAGGAAACCAGCATGCCTATTTATGGTCGTATCGAAACATAGACTTTCGAGTATATTTAAAAAATGTTAATGATAAATAAAATTTAATGAATTCTTCAGGAGCAGTATTGAATTGTATTGAATTCGTTGGTCAAAGCTTCTTCACCTTGTTTAATAACTGACATATTTTTGCTTTCAGGTTTTCACGTCCATTTTTACCTTGGAATGTTCCCTCAAAGTTATAGCCTTAAGTAGTGAATTTTTTAGCTGTGGTTGGAACATTTTCGACTTAATCGTAGTATCAGTTAGCCTTCTGGATCTTTTTCTCGAAGTAGTAGATGGACTCTCAGTTCTCAGGGGACTCAGACTGGTAAGTTCACCTAATTATTCATACTGCTGAAAAACAATAACTTATACAGAAACTTAACAGAAACTTATATCTTTATTGTTAAGATTATCTAAATTTTAAAAATTTTACTTATTTACAATTTGGTTTATTTATCTTTTTAATCAATATAATATCTCTAAATATAAAGTTAGTTAACCTTAGGTCTAACCCGACGGTCTATGTGCCGACTTTCAGAACTTTGAAAATATCCATATGAAACCGGGTTGCAAAGGTGTGTATAGATAAGAAACAAATGTATATAACTCGGGAAGGTTCTAATAAGTTCCCCCACGGAACAATAGATAAGAGAACATAAATTGGAAAAGTAACTTGAATTTAGAATTATTGCAGTTGTAAATCAAGTGGGCTTCCAAAGGCGCACTCATATAATCGCCTTCAATTGGAAGAGTAGACAAAACCGTTCATCAGCGTCTGTATAGTGGTTTCCGGTACGAGTATGTACCATGTGTCCCATTTGATCATTCATGATTCTTGCTTGATGAAATCTTTGATTTCACTCTGTCCATCTCCAAGGGCTTTCATGGCAATCCCTCCGATCATCCGGACGATCAGGCACAACCGAGTGCAATTTCATATCGGCGCCACTTACTTGCCAGGAGCAGCCCGTGCTCAATACAACGGCAGCTATGCTAAGCGGTTCCTGGGGCGGGCGCCTGGGCACTTTCATCGAAGTGATGTTCCCCGAAAGTACCCTCGGAAAGAGTCCTAACTTTACTTCAGAGCGTATCCTATCTCCTCCCGATTATTCGGCAGAATTCGAAAATGACCTGAAATCGTACAAACTACAATCAGCAATGGCGGCTCGGTAGACTCTGCAAAACCTGGGAGGAGCGTGTTGAACGATAGAAGCAGCCCGTGCTCATTATACAACGACAGTAATGCTGAGCAGTTCTTGAGGCGCCTAGGTACTTTCATCGAAGTGATGTTCCCCGAAAGTATCCTATAAAAGAGTCCTCACTTCACTTATTGGCGTAACCAATCTTGCCCCGATTATTCGGCCGACTTTGAAAATGACCTAAATTCTTACAAGCTACAGGCGGAAATGGCGCGGCGGTTTGGCAGAAAACCTGGGAGGGAACGTGTTGAACAATGAATTATAAGTCTTACTGAAGCAGAACCCAGCATGAGTGCACGACGAACCACGCGCTGAGGTCCCCGGTCATGGTGAAACTTCCATAGACTTACAAGACCTTCTTACTTGTTAGACCTGCAGAAGAGGCGTCTCTCCTCTAAACTTGAGGACAGAAGAAAGGAACTTTATCGACACGGATGCCCTCGGGCGTACACATGTCCACATCGTGACATAAACTAAATGATCTCGGTCCTCAGATTTCATCAACCACGCAAGCTCTCGAGCGGGTAGAAAAGCTTGCGAGATGTAAAACAAACACAATTTGGCAATTCGCAACTAACGGCAAAGGGAGATAACAGGGTTGCCACGGAATGAAGAAAATGAAATTCCCAGACGTTTCCCTGATTTCCCTGTCACGTTTTGATAAAACTCCCTGTTAATTGAAGATATGCCACGTGGTTAAAAAGACATCATTTCAAATAGTTTTCACGCAAAATCTATTTTTTGAAACGTCAAACCTAGCCTAAAAAGCAAATAACTGTGACTAAATAATTTTTCCCCGACATTTTTGTCATTATCCCTGACTTTTCCCTGTCACATGTTGATAAGATTCCCTGTTAATTAAAGATATGCCACATGGTTGACCAGACATCATTCCAAATAGTTTTCACGCAAAATCTACTGTTTGAAACGTCAAACCTGGCCTAGAAAGCAAATACCGGTGACTTGACAATTTTTCTCAGGCATTTTCGACATTTTTGTCATTTCCCCTGACAATTCTCGGGTTTCCATCACTTTTTAAAATTCCCTGACGTTTCCCGGTTTATCCTGAATGTGGCAACGCTGGGATAACTCAAAGCAAAGCGGTTAAAGGGCTTGGATTTGATTTGAATTGACAAGAATCGACGGGAGAATTAATCTCCGTTGAACTGCGTGGAGAAGAGCGTGGAGCCGGGCTCAGTCTCGTCCCATCCACTTATCGTCGCCCCTCTGACGCAGGGACATATCTCATTTTCGACGTGAGACCTGTTTTACATATGAGTCCATGCTTTCTGGGGCTCATGCCCAAATCGAGATACGCCCTTACGTCAAACAAACGACATTATTTCTCCTCGGACGCGGTTTCACGTGTGCTTACAATGCGGCCGCTTCCCACACTACCGTGGAAAGGAAGAACAGCGTATGAGCCTTCCGCCGTTGCCATGTCTCATCGTAAAAAACGAATTTAATGGGAATATTGTGAATATTTTCCTTCAAATTTTACCCGGAACTAAGTGCACGCAATTTGATCTAAACACTTAAAAATTTCAAGGAAAATATACGTAACTTTCCTCTAAAATACATATGTCGCAGGCAAATAGTAAAAGCAGGCATTTTGTCAAATGCCTAGGCAGATGGTTAAATTTTGACGGTTTACACAATTTTTTGTGAATTTATGGCAAAAAGCTCGCGAGTTTTCAACATTTTCGGAAAAATAACTCATCAGACCTACGAACTCTTTTTGTCCCTACCTCTTCAATTCCGTCTCATATTTGTGTATTTTCACATTCTAAAAATTGTGTATTTTATGACACGCTGAAAATTTCAGGATGAGTGTCTGCTCAGGAGCTAAAAATCGTTTAATTTACTATTGTGTGTGCACATTTTTACCGAGAATTTTTTCTTGCAGGAGCAATGAGTTATTTCGTCTGAAATTACTAAAAGAATCAGAATTTCAATCTAAGTCAGAATATTTGACTATTTGCCTAGGCATTTGACAAAATGCCTGATTTTACTATCTGCCTGCGACACATGCATTAACCAGGAAATTTGGGAAACTCTCGAATCTTCATTAGGCGTTCTCCTCTAGCCTGTTCGTATAAATTCACGCTGAGTTGCGATGCCTGGCATCCACCCCCCCCCCTTCACCACCCACCATTTTGTCGATGAAATCCGGCAGATATAAGAGACGTATTAACCATAGACGAGGCAACATTTTTGACTGGTCCGGTGCATTTACCGTCTACTGAGGGGATGTTTGCTTGGAAGTGCTCTCAAAAGGCTAGCAGCGTTTTGCTCACCTGTGGAAAACTGCCGTATGGCCATTCATACGTGGCCAAATTTATGTTCAATAAAACATCAAATTCTTTGAAAAATTTTGATTTTTCATTGATTTTATCGCTGAATTTCATTTACGATTTGATCCGATCGCTCAAAACTATGTAGTATGCTCTGAGAAATTATACGCGACTTTTCGAGGCTCTTGCGCCATTGTTTAGCCCCCAACCCTGAGACGCTAGCGCTCCTGAATTGGGGCTCCGAAACCCGGAAGTAAAAAAGACGTAAACCCCATGAACTTTAATACAACCCTCTTCCGTTGGTGTTAGGTTCGTGCCAATGGTCCCAACAATCTTAGTCGATTGAAAAGGCAAATGCACAGTTAACAGAAAAAGTTTCCTATGCTGTGAAAATAGGAGCTAATATTGTTATTTAGAGCTAGTGTTTCCAGCTTCACATCCCATTGCCCCTTAACTTTTTTTTTGTCTTTATTTATTTATTTTCCTTAGTTTTATCTATTCTTCTTGAATTTCTTTGATTATTATTCATTTAAAGTATAGTGAAATTCTCCGTATTTTCAACTAAAAGCTGAGGAAAATTTAAAAAGACCATCTACGTCTAGTAATTTAACATGTATTTTCATTATTATTTAAATTACACGAATTCAAAAAATAAATAAATAAAAATTCCTTGCACGGCTGCGTTGTTGGTCTCTCCCAGTTTTAAAGGGCGTATCATTCTACTACCAAAATTAGTTGTGTGAAACGAATCTCCTTCTGACAGCGCAGATTCTGGTATTTTTAACATTACATCTTAAAGGCTTATAGACCTTTATTTATTTCACTTAAACAAACTTTTTTCCCGACAACTAGCTGTGTAATTAACGATGTCATGTACCCCATTCTTACCCTGTTGCGAAGGAAAGGAACTTGGAAAAGTTTCTTTTCAGGGGGATCATACCGCTGTTGATAAATTGAGCTTATAAATAAAATGAATGCATTAGAATTGGGTATTTAGTATTTATTTTGTATTTTATAAATGTATTTGTAATTTTAAAAAAAAGGAGAAGTCGATGGAGAAAAAATATGAGGCATTTGTAGGCGAAGTGGAGTGAATTTAATGAGAACTTGGTTAAGAGTGACGATCAGCGCGACGACTTTTTGTTCCTTTCAATTATGAGAAGTACTATAACTGCTGCAAATACTCCGTTTCCTATCGGGTCCAGAATGTAGCCATTGCTACGTCAAATCGAGTCCAGCGTAATTCAGTAGTAGGCAACACCCATTCAAACATTGATCAAAGCGATGAATTCAGATGTGAACAAGCAACTAGCGGCCATAACACGAGGGCTAATTCGTCGCTTGGCTGACATAACTACATTCAGAGATGAGCCAGGGAAAACGGTGAGTTATATGGACAACAGGGTTCATCGCAAAGTGTAGTTACATCCTTATGTCAGGAGGGCGACGAATTGTCCTTGCAATGCTCCAGATGGACGACTAACTCTGGCGCAAGACCCAGATGAAAATTTCATTTACGTCAACGAAGAAGGGAACAGTAATGCCTTCAAGGAGAGGGTATTGACTCTCTAGAGTCCCGGACATGTGAAAGAATTTGATAACTGATTGCCTCATTTTGGCTAATGAGTAATGATGGCCCAATTCGAAATATAATTCCGGAAACATTCGTGGATATCCAATTAAATCCGGAAAACTTGATATTACGTGATCGAATAATCATTGGCATCTCTAATTATGAACTTTGCCAACGCATGCTCGGAGAGGAATACGACTTCGATAGGACGGTCAAGCTATGCATCAATAATGCTCAACATATGTTGCACTAGACCTTAACAATTATTCCTGAGAATATAGTCGAGCTTGCTGGAATTTGACTGAAAGAAAACAAAACCCCTATGAGGAGGAGGTATGGAGAGAAAGTGCAAAAGCTCACTTCACACCCACATCCCATGAAAAGTTTTCAAAATCTACAACAGTACTTACTTATCACATCGGAGTCACCGTTTTTAATTTTAAAGAATGGCGCATTTCCTAAGAATATCATGAATAATTTATTTATATGATCAATTAAATACAATACTAATGAGTACCTGAGGAAAACTATAACCGTCCCACACTGATGCTTATGCTCAAAGGTATCAGTTAATACAATTTTGCTTTAATAAGCTCCCAGCTCGAAATGACCATCTGGGGAAAAACTACACAGTAGACGATTAAAATTTACCGATTATGCGTCAATACAAATCGGCACATCAGAGTGATCACGGGTCATTCCAATGCACTGATTACGAAAAATCGTTGAAAAATTTTTCTCCAGGTGCCACGGCACAAAGTTTGGCGACAGTGCGCTTTCGACGACGCGCTACCTCGAGATTCTGATCATTAATTAAAAAACTTAGTTTAGCGGTTACTGGCACTTGGTTTTCCGCTCGTTCTGACGCTATTTGTATGCCTGAAAGGGTGACGCTGTTAGCCTTTCAGACTTATTTTCATGAAAGCTGGAGACGCGATTTCGCTCGGTAAACAGGTTTGTTTTCACGTTGCGGAACGCGCTCAGTGGCGTGGCGTGCGTTGCGATATATCGATTCAAATGCCATTTAGACTCGTGGAAACAGGGTTCTCGCATCGAACACCTTAATGATCGATTATCGACCATAGCTTCAAATGGGGAAATATCGTATATCGATCATTCACGCTTCGCCACTGAACGCGCTGCATTAATTTCGGAGGCGATACTTACGGAAGGCGCATCCGACTAAATTTTAACTCGTAACCAGTGGCGATTCTTGAAAGTTCGTAACGTTGTTATTCCTTCATTTATATCCAGTGTAAATGTCGATTTTAGGTGAGGCGGGCTGCCTCGCCATTGATCGATTGTTTTACGTACATTTGAATGGAGGAAAAACAGTAATGGCAACTTTCAAGAATCGCCACTGCTCGTGGTTAAAATAATACAGAAAAGAGATTCGGTTTGAACTATTTAAAACTTACTTGAAATCAGTGAGAAAATGGTCAAGGCTCCTCATCTTCATATCGGGACGAAAAAAATTGAAGCGAGTTCCGCCTTTCGTTACAAGTGAGAGAAAGGTAGACGCCCTGCGATAGGAAGAAGATTGAGCCATCAATAGTTCAGAATTATTAATCGCACGTAGTATATGAACCGTCCAACTTGAGGTTTTCTTTTTTATTGGGCAACCATCTGAGAGAAAAGGTCACAAATTTGAATAGAAAAGGGCCATTACACTGGAAAAAAAAAACACATTGGATCTAGAGTCCAGACTCTTAAAAACAACGACAAGAAAAAATACTCTTGATTCAATCGGATTTTTGCTTAAATCAAAAACCAAGGCTCTTAATTTGAGCGGATTTCCTTTAGATTTAAGCAAAAAACTGATTGAATCAAGAGTACTTTTTCTTGTCACTGTTTTCAAGAGTCTGGACTCTAGATCCAATGTGGTTTTTTTTTCCAGTGTAGGTGGGGCTGAACTAGAAGAAACGTAACATTGTTGTGTCTTCAAAAGCTTACGCAAAATGCGAATCCCATACCATAATGCCTACTATGTAGAGTTTACCACGAAAACCTTGAATTTTCGTACCTTTTCACGGAAAATTCGTAACTTTTCCGTACTTCCAAAATCTGCGCTTTTTCAGTGTATCCGCACTTTTTTCGTACAGTAGACACCCTGCTTTTAATTGCAGCCTTCACTGCATTAAATTCGACATTTTTAGGGTATTTTGTAAATTGTAACGTTATGTATCGTTAGTGTCATTTATGGGAGCAAGAGAAGGAAATGAATGCTTGGAATAAATCATAAATACATTCGGACACTTATGCAGGGGTCCGATTCGGTAATAACGCCAGGGTATGGATATAGATTTTGTACATCGTTCTAACAAAACTAAAATTGTGCTGTTTGATTTGTTGCAGCTGAGAGTTCTTAAGTTAGCGCAATCTTGGACGACCATGAAAGTTCTTCTGAGCATCATCATCTCGAGCATAGGAGCCTTGGGAAACCTGACATTCGTTTTAGTTATTGTTATTTATATTTTTGCTGTGATCGGAATGCAGTTGTTTTCCAAGGACTACACTCCAGAGAAGTTCGACCCGGACCCTATTCCCAGGTAAATCATTCGTTGAGACATCTGTACGCAAGTGTTAGGAACAAAAAGCGATGCGACCCACAGTAGATCGGGTCGAAAGGAAAGGTCGGACAAAATTTGAAAACTCTAAAAGCTTATAACTCCGTTCATACAAAACTATGATGTTCTATAAGTGGTTTCATTGGTTTCTTAGTGACTTTTCACATTATCACAATAGAATGAAAAAATGAAAAAAATTTTGAATTTTTTTTTTTTTCAATTTTCGTCGCAATTTGAGCTGGAAATTCAAAATTTTGAAAATTTTCGAATTTCGTCTGTTGGGGGTATGAAATTGAAATTTAAAATGTGACGAAATAAACATCAAAATTTGCAGCTTGGGTCAAGAATGTCATGTCTGACCTCCCTGATTGACTCGATCCACTGTGCGACATCTAAATGCGTTCTTTGCGATGTGACGTTCTGGTAGTTGAGATACGTGGAAAAGAACTTGAGAAGGACATTCAAATCGATGAGACCGATAAGAGATAAAAAACATTGGAGCTTTGATGAAACCATTGAGAAAGTCTATACTCGATAAAGACGCCTTTTTTAGCCACAGCAAAAGCTAACTCAAAAATATTTTAGAGAACCCTTGCATTAATTATTAAAATTCAAAGGCCTCTGCAACGTACCTAAGAAAAACTACTTTGTTTGACAAGGCGCGGATCTCGACTACTAAGTGTTATAAACTTTCAAATCCTATATAGGACGCAGTCCTCGTGGTGAATTAGTGTTTCATAAACTTTGTTTTGCTCAAAACTTTTAGATTGATCTTCGTCTTAGTGTTCATTTCTGATTTCTGTGTTAATTTATATTCATCTGGACATGAGTTCTAATCCTAACGCCAGCCGCCCTGCTTTGTTAAGCACAATCAAGTCAAACCATCTTGGTGCGCTGGTTTGTTTTGACGAAAGTGTTCGCGCGTACTCGTCATCCCCGTTTTTTGACGAATCTCACGGTTTAGTCGTACGCGGCGATGCCCGAGTTGAATACTCGCCTGCCGACCGCGGTGTCGTGTTCCAATCTTACCCTTGGAGAAGAACTTCTCAAGACGGTATTGAGCGCACCAGGCGTGCTCGCATCATTATGGGTGGACATGAACCCCTTCGACGATACGTCGTCCGAATGGACAGTGAACACGATCGCACCCACGTCTGCGGAGACATATCTGCTGATCAACTAAAGGCCAGAGTGTCTACTAAAACAAGGCTGGCCAGAAATCAGTACTTTTATAGTACTTTTTCAGTACATTCCCAAGAAATTCAGTACCTCCTCAACAGAAAAATTCAGTACTTTTTCAGTACCTCGAACAGACGAAATTCGAAAATTTTCAAAATTTTGAATTTCCAGCTCAAATTGCGACGAAAATGAAAAAGACCCCGGATTTCTTGCGAAATTTCTGCACTTTTCCAGTACTTCCGGGTCGCCCTTGAAAAATCAGTACTATTTCCGGAAATTCCGGCCATGTCGACACCTTGAAAGGCTGTCGCTGCAAGAAATACCTAATGACAGATCTGCCGGCGCCCTCTGAAATTCATAGCTAGTGAACACAACCCTTTCACGTGCCTTAGCTCGGTAATTCTTGCTTGAGGTATTGGCCGAAATCGAGGTGTGGTGGTACACCCCGTGCTAAATGAGTTTAGACTCTAAATGCCTAACGACTGCAATGGCCTACTCATCTGAGTCCAACCAACCGGGGAACAGTCTCCTGGCCGATACCTGGGGCCCTGGATTGTATCGGACTACTAGTTTTTGGCTTTTTCAATTACGTGCGTTCCGACCGTTTTCTCAGTGCAATTTCCCTTCTGTTTTCTTACGCGTTCCGCGGTAATTGATAGCTTTGACCGTTGCCAGTCTAAGAACAATGAACAAGTTCAATGTTAGTGCTCAGAAACCTTCCTCTATCGGTAAGGTGAAGTCGAGTCATCTGACCCCACCGATGTGCTTCGACGATTCGTTGCGCAGTTACGCATCAAACCCTTTCTTTGATAACTCGCACAGATTCATAGTCCGCGGTGATGCTTGAATCTTCCACGACCCCGCCGCACACGGAGTTGTATTCCAGTCATATCCCCGCCGACGGGCAGCAACCGGAGGCCTAGCCCGCTGCAACCGTGTCCAGATGGTGATTGGTGGCTATGAAGGCACGCTGAGATATGTCATCCCTAGCACTCAAAGGTACGACATACCATGTTTTACACAAAAGGTGCCTCTTATTCCTTGCTGGCAGCCCGTGTTGACCAAGAACACCTCGAGCCTGCCTACCTTTTCCAGCTGCAAATCTCCATAGGATCATACAACTCACCCGCAGCGAAGACGAACAATTCCTGCGGGACTACATATACTCTGATAACATTTAGAAAGCGCACAACTTGAAGTTGAGCCCTGCGTGAAAGGCGGGGCAGTGGGCACCTACATCAGAGACAAAAATTCCAGATTTGTCTGAAAATGATACCATTGCAGTTAGTGCAGGGGCCAATGATTGGTATTCTAAGACAACCCCTTCAATTGTTCATCAGTTGAAGAACTCGGTAAAATATCATGAAAAAACAAATGCAATTATCCTCAGTATTCCATACCGCAAAAATCGCAAATTATCGTAACCACTTCATGGTTAAAAGAAATGGAAGAAAAAAAATGAAAGAAAATGAATGGTTAGTAAGAAATGAAGGTATTCTTACTAAAAGATTTTCGAATGCGTGAGAGTTAGTATTGATACCGTGTATATCACTTAAGTTGGCCGGCCTTATAGGTGAGGAGCTGCTTAGTGAAAACTATGTTCTGATTTCAAACCATTGCCGCTCTATGCATTAGTCAGGAGGATGTTTAATGATTTTCGTAAATATGTAATGATTTTCGGTAAAACTAGTCTTAATGCGTATTCTTTGAAAAATTCGCTCCCTAACAATTTATATTTCAGCAGTAAAAAAAACAGTTTAAAACTTGTTTCCAGCAACTTCGGACGAATATTTATCGAGATGGCAAAAACGTCACTGATGCGCCTTGCAGTCTTCCAAGCCCCTCAATAAACACGGACAGAAGTCTAGTACAGACTACTACATTTCCTGGAGAAAATACAGAAGACCGGGAATCTAGGAACCAATTGAGGAGCTTTTCGGAAAACGGGCACATTGCAAAAAATCGCGTTCGAGAAAAGTGCATTTCAAGTTCCAATCATTTTTGGCCACTGATGGTACCTTTCATCGCAGCTTGGACTCCCGATTTCGAACGCGAGTCACTGTCAGTGGCCATACAACGATGATCGAAATTTTAAATGCAAACGCAAATCAACGCAACTCAAACGCAATTTTTTGCCAAGTGCCCTTTTTCCGGAAAGCTCCTTAATTACATGATTTTGTATTCGTGCAAAGGTGATTTCCCGGTTCTTGATCGTTTCGTTCACTTTGATTTTGGGCAGAGCTCCACAACGGGAGGTCAACAAACCACCGTATTCGTAATGCGACTTTCAAGCAGTTCCCCTTTTTAAAGTCACGTAGAACCCATTTTGAGGGACCGGGACTTGCCTTTATATGCAGTGTCCGGGGCCGGGCATGGGTTTTAGCCATGACACGACAAACCCGAGACCTGCACCGCGGATTCAGCGCGACCGTCTCGCGGAATGAATTATGAGGTCACCCGGAAAAAAACTTCAAGTCCACTGTTTGAGCTTTTTATTCGCCGACTCGCTTCTCCTCTGCTTGCAAATCTCACGTAAAATAGTTACACGTTACGTTAAAAGTCACGTGTAAAGTTAGCCAGACTGGAAAGAAGACAGGCTATTACTGGTCCGAGGGTCATGTTTTGCGGCAGTGGTGATCAATTTCAACAGACCGGGCACTGCTAACTTCTTGATATACACGGGGTCCTGAAGTTAACGTACTTAACTTTCAGGATCGATTTTTCGGCTCGAAATATGACTTATTTTCCTGTACACATATGGCCGAAAAGCCACACACTGGTAAAAGAAACCTCTTGGTTCAAGAGTGCAGTTTCTTGTCGCCGGATTTAAATCCGGCGACAAGAAACCGGCTGCAATGGCCTGTCTCTCCAGCGAGAGATCTCAGCGGGGTGCAGTCTCCTGACCAATACCTGGGGCCCGTGGTTTGTATTGGAGCACTGTCAGTTTTCAACATCTTTAATCTTTAGAGGGTCGAGTGTGTACCTTCCCTCTAACTAACTTCTGTATTCCCAATAAACACTTTCACAATGTCTCAACCCCCCAACAAGAAGAAGAAAGTGGGTCGGGGACCAGGTGCTAATCTAGGGGATGGCCATACTCCTGCTCCTTCAAGTTCAACATCCTCCCCGCCTCCAGCTTCCGCCCCTTCCGATGGTGATCGTCATCGTATGGTCCTTAGACCTCGTTTCGGTGAGAACACCATTGAATCACAGCACCTAGTCGGCGTTGTATCCAACCTACCAGCTGGCCGCGAGTACGCAAGAAGGAGTTTCTTTGATCTCTCTAACTACATGATCAGACGTCAAGATGTGCGCATCGCATATCAAGCTGCAATGCACGGCACAATCATACAGTCACAAATTGCCCGACCTTCATCCACTGCTGGTATAACTGTCTACCCACCTATCTCACTGGTCATGGGAGGGTATGAGCCACAGCTTAAACTCACAGTTCGGCACCAGATGAGTTTTTAATTACCCGTGATTGAAGGCACTTTAGCCGAGGACGCCCTAGGTACCTTTGTTCCCGGAGGCATCCCAGATGACAAGAAGTTGACCGCAGCTTTGTATCCAGTCCTAGGCAACCTGAACTTGACCCGGCTAGTAGCCCCTCTCGTTAATGGGCCAATGTACCGCTACGACAATAAGTGGTTATATGCTAAGGGCATTTTTTATGCATTACTCTTGGAACGGTGTCTTCAAGAGAATATCCCTTTACTGTACCCGGTTTACCCTTTACCGTTACAAGTGCAGTTCGTTGATATGACTGCCATTAACGTCAACCAAACTGACATCTCCGACCCCCTTCAACGCGGTGACTTTGCGTTGTTTTTAGACGTCACGTTTGAATTGAATCAATGCAAAATCCGCTTGAAACAAGAGTTCAAGACTCTTAAATCCGGCGACAAGAAACGGCACTCTTAAGTCAATGCACCGCGGCATTGGTCCAAGAGGTTTTTTTTACCAGTGCATATCTGAGCTATTCGCTTCCAATGATGCGAATTCTGCCGTGCTAAGCAAAAACGCCGTGAATCCATCAAGATTTTCCCGCATTTTTTGGAACTTGGCACATTATGAAATGGAAACTATTCTACCCATGCACCTCAAATTTTCAGGTTAACTTCTTGATAATTTCTGGAAAATAATTTTGTCCCCCTAGTAAAAATACCGTCCCAAGGTACACAAGTTTTTCTGCGACGCTGCATTGCTTCGAAAAAATTTAAAATGAAGTTAACGGCGTTTTTGTGTTGCACGGCAGTATTGTTTTCCTCCACACTGATGTACCTCCTCGTAATTATGTTGTAAGTGGCTGAAACTTGGAGTGGAGAGTTTTTTTTTTTTTTTTTTTTTTTTTTTTTTAGCGTACTGTTAATTTTTCGTGTTTCTAAGGGCGCGCGTCTTCGGAAAAAGCCGTTACGATTGTTCTCGGATTTTAAAATTGCGATAACTTTATTGGTAGATGGTTTTCGGAAAAACAGATAACGGCACGCACAAGAGCGCACAAAATCAAGTAGTACAGGTTCTTATGTACTCCCGTGGAACGGTAAGTGAAGCAAGTGTGGAAAATGTCTTAATCTCTTCATTTCGATGCGTAGAAAAAGAATTTCGATGTTGTCAAGCTCAATTTTGCGTCCAACCCCCCCAAAATCAAGATGGCGGCCAAAATGGGGGCTCGGGGGGTGAAAATTATGGAATTTGTTTTTGATGTCATGATTGGGGTCGATTCTTATGTAATTTTGGTCGTAGAATCCGAATTTGAGGTTCAAAATGCTCTCCGACCTGAAGGGATGCCCCAAATCCAAGATGGCCGCCAAAATTTCCGCGATAGGGTCAAAACTGCGATACGTATGTAAAAGTGCCAAGTAGGGTGTCCTTGGTAGGGTTCTTTGGGTCGTAAATTTCACCTATGATGTCAAAAACTTACCACGGATACATTGAAGCCCAAAAAAATCAAAATGGCGGCCAAAACGGCTGCCGTTGCGGACTGAAATATTTTGTTGAGGCAAATATCGTCGAATGAGGTGTCACTGTATAGGTTTTTTGGGTCGTAGATTCCAAAAATGAGGTCTAAATAACAAAATAAGCTAACAGAAGTTCTCTAAAAACCAAAATGGCTGCCATAATAGCAGCCGCCCAGGCATTGAGAGCGTTTGAACAGGTATATACACTGTTGATTGAGTTCATTTGTATTTTTGGGGGGAAAGATCCTAAAATTGAAAACAGAAGTTATCGGAAGACCAACTTTGGAGATATCTGATTGCAATTTATGTAAATTGAATGACATATCTTGAGGCAAGACCTTATTATTAGTCTTTGGAAAGGTAACGATGTATTCACTTACCTTCTTCCCCGCTATTCAGTTTTATAGAATCTTCCACCTCGGAGACGAAAATAAGAAAGTATTTAATTGAAAAATGCGAAAACTGCATGGTAGAGTAATTAAAATAAAAGCTGTTGCTGAGAAATAGGTAAGTAAATGAAGAGGCTCCAATTAGTTTGAATGAATTATAATTGAGCACTTCAAAATTAGTAATTTATGAAATGTTTCAATACATATACTGAATGATGTGTTAGGAGAGTGCATGCAGTGCAGGTGGAATGTGGAGACAAATTCACAATGTTTTGCAAAAGAAGCATTAAAATAGAGATGATTGTCAGTTTTTACCTGATTTCAAATCAGAAAGATAAATAAGCAGTGGATAATATTATGCAAATTAACAAATTGCGCCCAGGTCCATCAGAATTAAAATAACATAAAAAAGTTAGGAGCTGAGAAAAAGACACATAGAATTGAGAATAATAGATTTACAGAGACGAGGAAAGATCTGCATTGTTTAACAGGAGGAAAACTTAAATGGGAACTCGATAAAAACAAATTCGTTATTTCAAGATGCCGAAACAAAATTATTATTTTCGACTGAAACTGTGAACGAAAAAACATCTAACTAAATAGAGGCGAAATGACTGTTTTGGGTTCTCCTAGCTCAATTTACATACTAAGAACTAAAAACTAAAGAAAAAGTTCAACACTAAAAAAGTGTAAGTATGAACCAAAAATACATGAAGTCACAGCACTTATGAGATCATAGAAATTGTGTCATTTTACTAAAAAAGAACACGATTCGCCCGGGAACTGTTGTTAATAGTTTCATTAGCCTCGTCTAGGTAATTGCTAGTACGCACAATTGTATCGTGCTGAAACATTCTTATAAGACTGAAGAGTAGCATAAATGAAACACCAATGAATATACTTTGAAATACGAATATAAATACTAATAGAAATGTCTTTGCATGTGCTTTCAAATCTACAGAGTAGATCTTTATATTAGAATGCAAATGTACGGAAAAATAAATTGGACGAAACTTAAGTATTGCAACATACTTACGACTTACGACTACGAACAGAACAAAAATTAGTTTTACTCAATGAGTAGTATAGTAATTACTTAAGTAACAATGTACCTTCTTTGGAACATATTCAGTCAATTGGTAAAATTAGTAACCGTTGTTCCTTTCAACTACAGGATCGTAGACCACACTGTTGCACCATATTCATTACTTTATTTTTTTTTTGTAATGAAGCAAGGATATCAGATGGTGATTCTTGTAGGATATTCAGTGCTGAATTTGAATATGCACTTTTTTCATATCACAGCCGAATTTTTCGGATGATTAAAGTTTTTCCTAAACAACGTAATACTTCAAAAAACTGGTGCATGATGTCATTTCTGGATTCAGCAGCTCATCATCTGGGATCCTTGTCTCAGTATAGTCGTAAACCTGAGCCTTTTATTTCAACTTATAACGACAAATGACCAAAAATATATTTTTGAAAAAAGAATAATAAAAACAGATTAAAAAAAAATAAATAATGAAAAACAAAATAAAACAAAAGCGGTAACATTATTTTGGCGACATGACTTCTGAAGTAATGTATCTAGTCCTCTTCATCAGAAGAGAAGTCAACGTGATCGTCCTCGCTGTCATCTTCGGACGTATTAGTGCAGTTAGTTAAATCACCGTTACAAACGCACATTTCTGTGCAGGGCAGGCCATGAGCACGGCAGCTACAATTCTGGGAACATTTTGAGGTCTTACATGAGCACTTTATCATATCTATTAAAAATCCTGGAGCGCTAAGTTCGGATGAGAGGATGGGCTCGAAACCATTTTTAGATTGCATCCAGCCATGATCTATCGGTGACGGAAGGTCTTGTAAACTCCTAACATCTTGGTGCCATACCATGGCCTGATAGTTTGCACGTTTGAGTGCGGGCAAAAGTGCACTTTTTGTTGGTGGAAGATGATCGTCAAACTGATTTTTTTTGGTGAAGAGATACCACCTTGCCTCACCAATGTCTTTGATGGTAGTCTTTGGTACGTACAGTTGACAAATAAACTCCTCGAGTGTCTTAATAATTTCATCCGAGAGACTCCGACTTTTACCTAAGTTAACTAGAGCCTCTAGGGCCTCGTTACTGCAATTTAGGAAGCATTTCCACCAAGAAGGTTTGCCTTTGTTGGCGAAAGACCCGGTGGTATCGCAACCGGATAGAGCATGCAGTCCCGGCAATGCCGCTGCTTTAAGGGGTCCAAGAGAATCAAATATAGGTTTCAGACTCACAAATCTTCTCATTCCAACGCCCATGAAAATGCCAGTATCTTGAGGAAGGACTAGGTACCTCCGAAGAGCAAGAATGAAAACATCAGTGTCGGGCGAGAATATGTGTAAAGCGTTGCAACCGTTCTCAGCTACGTACTTGCCGTGTAGTATGATTTTTGTGTCGGCTTCTTCGTGATTGCTTGCCAGCTCTTCAACACTTTTGTGAGACGCTTTTGCTGTAGTGCGCCAGCTCACGACGACCTTTCTCTCATGTTCAGAGGCGTGCTTTATCAGATACTGCGATAGGAAATCAGTCAGTTCATCTTTTGTGTTTTCATGCGATAACAGCTTTTTCATGGAAGTGTTGCTAATGTTTGTAGTTGGGAGAATTTTGTATTGGCTACGTCCAGAGACACTTTGTCGATGATTTCGAATAGCTTCTTTTAGAGATCCTTCTCTATATGCATCGAACACTATGTGCACTTCATCGTAGTTTGAAAACTTCTCGCTGGTTATCTTACAAAAATGTTTTGCAAGTTCGTCACACGTTTTTACTGAAGATGGCTTACTGAAAGTGTGCAAGAGTGCCATGCCGTCCACGATTGCCACCTTAATCGAAGCGTGTGTCGAAGGACTCTGGTCGAGGAGGTCGCCGTCTGGATCTGTGATGGCTGGCGGAAGGGCCTCCAACACTTCGGCAAGCTTGTATTTGGCTAAACAATGATGCAGGCCTCCAGCAGCCGTAAATAGAGATTTTGGAACAGCAGATAATTCATAATTTGATATGCAACTTTTCATATCAATGTCTTGCCTAGACCGCGAGGCAATCATCAGGCGGGACAATAGAGCGGTATCTGTTTTTATCTCGATAATTTTACCTTTCATGTCTACTCTCGCCTTTTTACTTGCATATTTGCTGGTTTTCAATTGCAATTTCTTAAGAGGGGACCAAAATGGTACAACTTTAGTTTCTATCCTTTCTTTGACAAATTTCATGAACATTTCTTCTCCTACATCCTTCATTCGTTTAACATCATGTTGAATGTCCTTTTGGAAGACTTGTTGCGTGACTAATTGAATCAAGTATTGATTGCGGCAGGAAAATGGGTGAGTGCTTGCCTCAAAGGCGGATTTCAAGAGCAACACATTTTTATCTTGTCTAGATCTAGTTCGCTGTGACATGCCACGATGCTGAGATGCCTCCTCATAGCTCTTTAGATTGGCAAATTTTACTAAATTCGATGAAATTCGAGTTAATTCGACGTCTGCCAAAAGCAAGCGAGTTCTTGCAGCCTCGTTCAGAGTTAAGCCGGTCAAGCCTCCTTGCACTTTTAAACGGCGATTCTCGTGCTCTAATGCCTCATCTCCTCCAAGTGAGGAGAAAGGAATTTTACTTTTATTCACGACCCAATTACCGCGCATAAATTCATCAAAAATTTCAGGGTCCGAATTTTCTAAGTTACTCATTTCAGAAAGATATAACGCAATCATGCGCGCATAATTTTGTCGGTCAAACGCGAAGAAGAACTTCACAAATTTTCTGAGAGCTGCAAGGGAGAGAAGCCAATCGCAGGAACGGACAGCTCTTAAAAAAATAAACATGGTTTCAACCATCTCCATGTAGGTTATTGCAAATTCAAATACTGGTTCATTCTCGGCTCTTTTAAGACAAAATTTTGACAATTTTTCAAGAACTTCACCATTTTTAATAGCATCAATTAAGGCTGCATTTGCTTCTTTGAATTTTTTTGAGTCTCCATGTGCAACAGCATTATTTAAATCTGAAATTTTAGAGTCAATAATTCCATTTATATTTTCATTCTCTGTAAATTCGTCTAATAACATTAGAGATAGAGCTGAGAAAGTAGTGCCGTGAGCATCTAGTCCTCTACGAATGTGTTTTCCTGCTAAAATTTGTCTTGCGGTTGCAGTTCCATAAAGCTCACTATCAACCCAAAGATCTGGAATCCCGCTGTTTTGAAGAAAATCGCCAATAGTGCGTAACATCGCTATTATAATGTGAAGTTCTCCCGGCTTTAAAATCCACTTTTTCTGATATTGTTTGTCTGCCATCTCGATTTGTTTCAGCGGTTTGTACAGCGCCATGTCAACTGTTACAACAACTTTCTTTTCCGCGCCGAGTACAATTCGGTTAATTTCTTCAAATCTCTTCATGAAAGTTACCTGAACTGCATGTTCCGTCGGTGAGAGGGGAATAATGGGTAACGTTGATACTAAAAAAATTGGTTTAGGTTCAGCAAACGAAGCCATGTAACCAACCCATGTCAAAGATGCTTTCAATGATGATTCAGTTTCTTGATCCGCTACATTATTTTTCATCTGGAGAGGTAACTCTTCTTCATCTTTTTTGATAATTGTGCTTCTTCGATGGAGATACCACGCAAGATTACTTAAGTGAGACTCACTTACTTTCGTTTCGCCGCACGGTAAATCTAAAAGTTTTGAGGGCTCAGGGCAGCAAGAGCCCCAAGATGATGGCTTACGGAACGAGGCAACGTAAGGAATAACATCAGTGTAGTTCTGAAGAGAACAACCAACAGACTTTTCCAACTTGAAAGCTGCAATAGGTGCATTTTCTTCTTTGACTTGATAAAGCGTCATAACTGTTCCGTGAAGAGTTCTTTTGCCATCCGGCGTATCCTCTTGAAAATCAATGTTATCAGCGGCACAATGAATGAATTTTCCTAAAATAATATCCGACGGAATGTAAATTCCAGAATGATGCTGCATATTTTTAATTACACTATTGGCAATTTGAGTCTCTATTCGCAATACCTTAAGGTAGTTAATCGACAATCCAAGTTTGCTTAAAAGCTCAATGAGACTTTTGTCTCTGGTAGACTTGTGGACGAACAACCCCAGACCGATGTTTAAAGGTGTTTCACGAATACATCGCACGCGTGCGTCCGTTTCCATCCTTGCTTGTCTCCTTGTAAAACAGGAGCCAACAAAAATTTGAGACAATACATCAGATCTTTTCTCTAAATCTTTACCTCTGATGCATTCGGTCTCTGTAAATATATTCGTATCACCTTTGATGCACCATTTAAAAAAAGTTTTGACCTCCTCCGGCACAACTTCTTTTGTGTTCTCTGGAAATGACCCATCGAAATTCCAAGATTTTTGTTTCAACACTTTGTCTCTTAAAATTCTAGCTGCTTGGAATAATATTCTATTATTTTTGTCCAACCCCTCTCCGTCTGTTTCGGCTATCTGAGCTAACTTGTCTCGAGTTATTTTCACGGATACCCTCTCTGATTCGTTCAGTCTTTTAGGTTTAGAAAATTCAACGCCGTCCCCTGAAAGCTCAGTCTCAATGAACGTCTTCAATAACCTTCTGTGCATAATCATGTGTTCCTCTACTTCGTGACTGAAGCAAATTTCCCGGTATTTTTTTTCAACATCTCTCATTGATAAAATGTGCCCATTTTTTAATGCATCGCCCAATAGATGTATAAATTCAATTTTGGAGACACTAGAGGCAAAATCGCATGCTTCATTACAATCAACGAAAGAAAATTTCCTTAAAATATTCAAGACGTGCTCTTGCCAGCAGCCTTTGTGATACATCACGTCTATAGCGTGTGCATCTTCAGGATTACCTGCCTCTGCTAGACGTACAAGGAAAGTTGCATTTTTGCTGTATTTGATCGCTTCATTTAAATGTTTCCCTGCTCTATCCGTGGATACTTTTCTTAATTTGTCTTTAGAGCAACCTGGACCATCACAGAAGAAACAGTTTGATTTATTATATGTGGGCACTTGAGCTCGAGTTAGAACTTTTCTAGGTGGTGTAGGTGGGTTTTTCTGAGGGGAATCAGGAGGAGGTTCAGTTTCCTCTCTCTCTTCTTGGCTCCTTTCATTAAATTTTTTCTCCAATCTATCACACAAAGTCTTATTTGTCATTTCTGCATAACAGCTCCTGTGCCATTTAACACCCTTTTCCCGCAGATCTTCTACAGTGAAGCCGTTAAATTTCTTTTTCAGCTGATTAACTTTTCCATCTCCCCAAACCGAGCGTTTATTCAGGCATGAAACCAATTTTTCCCATGTATCATTTTGTGGACTGAGTACGAGACTGTCGGATGATGTAGTAGCACAAATGAAACACAAATCATTCGTAGAAAGCCTCCTTTTTTTAACAGGAACAGAAACCTTGGAAATGTCCTCATCCATTTTTCATGTTCAACCTGCACAATGTTTTCAAAAAGGGTGTTAGGAAAAAGCAGGAGAGGGAATGAAGTTCAGAAAGAATTGAGCAAGCGCATCAACTTTAAAGTAAATTGATGGGAGGAGGAAGGGGTTAGAATTGTCAAAAAAATGAAAACCAAAATGACCCATGAAAACTGATGGAGTAAAAATTGAAAGGAATATTTGATCTGAGAGGGATATTTGATGAGAGGGATATTTGATGAGAGGGTAAGTTCAAGCTCAAGTTTGTTCGCTGTTTGTGGCTACAGCTCTCTGATGAATGTAACTCATGTATTTATTTTCGTCAACAAATTGCCAGAAGTGCAAAGATTTCCAAAAGAATGTAAATTTAGCTGAGCTGTAATCATTGCTGAAAAGAATACATGAAGAAGCACAAAAAGCGGAGACTGAAAATGACAGAGATGTGGCAACTATCAGAAAATGAGTTAATTTTTGTGAAATTTGGCAACACCGCAAAAAAATCTGCCAGAGTTTGGTGCGATTGAGCTCTCACATCTTACATGCTTTTCATGCAGTTAGTTAATTCAGGGCATTCCTGAAACCTGCGTACGCATACAGTTGCAAAGGGAAGGCACAAATAAAAAAATCAATTCCCCCAAAAAGTTAATTTTGTCTAGAGCATTCGTGGTGTTAACTGGACTACATTTTGCAATGTGGACCTATAGATTCCAGCCCAGTTTAAAAATAACGTATGTGCCATTAGTTTCCCTAGGCACATAAGTGTTTTTCCAGAAGAGCCAGAATTTATAGTTCCAAATTGCAAAATGCAGTCCAATTATAAAGGAAAATTGTAAATAAAAACACTGAGCGAAAAGATTGAGGTTATGTCTCTTCCAACACCTGCTTCGAAACACTGGAACCTAGATGGCAATTATAGTACTAGAAATGTAAACCATATAAACCTGAAAAGTACTTTTAAGTGAATGAAATTTTCTCTCACCACAAGCCTCCTTTCCGAAAGTGAAGTGGATGACCAAGCGAGGAACCTTCAAAACATCGCCACTGGCGATTTCCTCGAGCACCTGTGACTCACGCACTGCAGCACGCGAAATGCGCGGGAAACGCGCACTAACGTGTTGCAACATTTCATGCTAATTTCAAATGATGACAGAGGTGCCATTTCCTTGCTTGCGTCCGTATGATTTTTCGGCATGAATATTAAAGAAGATACCAAGTCACACGCGTGTGACTCGTATAAGGATCCCTGTGCATGTCCACTTACCCTTCACCCGTGCGGTTGTAACATATAAATGCTACATGATACATCGCATTTGCAAAATTTTCATTCAGTAGATCAGTCACATAAACATGTTAAAAGACGCACAACATTGTTAAAATTAATGAGCAGACTTGTTAATACTGTGTCTTGGAATTTTTTTGCAACTTTCCCCCCATTTTTTTCATAAGTATGGTCGAAAATTTCCAAGGAATGTGTTACAATTTTCTTTCAAAAAAGTGCAAACGCCGCAAAATCTTGGCAACGTTTCATTTCACGTTGAGATGCATCCAGAAAAGGCATTTTATTTATATTGAATATATTTTTAACTTTAATCGGATCAAAGACGCATAATATGTGACAGCAAAACTATCATTTTATATTGAAGATAAGTTTTCTAACTTGTTTCCTACCTAAGCAGCAGCCATTATAGCAACCATTTTGGTTTTTAGAGAGTTTCTGTTACCTTATTTTGTTATTTGGACCTCATTTTTGGAATCTACGACCCAAAAAACCTATACAGTGACACCTCATTCGACGATATTTGCCTCAACAAAATATTTCAGTCCGCAACGGCAGCCGTTTTGGCCGCCATTTTGATTTTTTTGGGCTTCAATGTATCCGTGGTAAGTTTTTGACATCATAGGTGAAATTTACGACCCAAAGAACCCTACCAAGGACACCCTACTTGGCACTTTTACATACGTATCGCAGTTTTGACCCTATCGCGGAAATTTTGGCGGCCATCTTGGATTTGGGGCATCCCTTCAGGTCGGAGAGCATTTTGAACCTCAAATTCGGATTCTACGACCAAAATTACATAAGAATCGACCCCAATCATGACATCAAAAACAAATTCCATAATTTTCACCCCCCGAGCCCCCATTTTGGCCGCCATCTTGATTTTGGGGGGGTTGGACGCAAAATTGAGCTTGACAACATCGAAATTCTTTTTCTACGCATCGAAATGAAGAGATTAAGACATTTTCCACACTTGCTTCACTTACCGTTCCACGGGAAGCTTTTTTTGAACATAAGAACCTGAACTAAAGGGGGGTCGGCAGAACACAAAGTTTTCCAGAAACGCGACATTTCGACGCAACAAAATTTTGAAAAAGTTTCAGAATTTCGAAGTTCCTTGCTTGGGTACGCAATTTTTACTGCGAAGACAGCATAGCGCATAGGTCACTTGAGGAGCATTTTCGGGCATATGTGTCCAGGAGAAAATGTCATATTCTGAACCGAAAAATCGATCCTGAAAGTTAGGTACGTTAACTTCCGGACACCCTGTATGTACAGAAACCGACGGTTGGATTCGCCTGGTGCGACGATGATCATACGATGGTATTAAGGCATCATTTTTTTTCCAGGTGAAATTAGTTTGGGAAACCGTTCGTCGCTATAAGTATTATCGTATTGAGCTATCGAATATTATTTAATGTTGGACGTTTGGTTTCAGGTGGAACTTCACTGATTTTTTTCATTCGTTCATGATGATTTTTCGGATACTGTGCGGTGAGTGGATCGAGCCTCTGTGGGACTGCATGAGAGCAGAGGAATATGATGTGAGTAAAGGAGAATATATTTACTTAAGTGTGTTGAAATTCATGTTTATGAAAATATTCATATTGTTAGTATGCTGTTACAAATGCGTGCACTGGAAAAAAACACATTGGATCTAGAGTCCAGACACTCAAAAATATCGACAAGAAAAAATACTCTTGATTTATTCGGATTTATGCTTAAATCATGAACCAAGCCTCTTAACTTGAGCTTGGAGCTTTGGATTAAAGCTTAAATCTGATTCAATCAAGAGTGGTTTTTCTTGCCAATGTTTTCAAGAGTCTGGACTCTAGATCCAATGTGTTCTTTCATCCAGTCTGGTATGTAAATTACATATTAAAATTTCAATTAAGAGTATTGAATCAATACGTGAAAATAACATGAGTGTACTTGAAATGACGAGAAAATATTAAAACAGGAATACTGATTCTCGTTGTTACAGGGTTTCGGTACGTGCTTTGCAATCTTCCTGCCTGCCCTAGTGATGGGAAACTTCATGGTCCTCAACCTCTTCTTGGCCTTATTGCTCAACAGTTTTAATTCTGAAGAACTGAAATCAAAAAAAGAGGTAAATTTTGCCCGTTTATTCTACTGCTTCAATTGACTTCGCAAGATTTAGGGAAAAAATATTTCACGTAAAAAGGGTCTTTTTCGGTTAACTAAAGTTTGAAGGAAAAAGCATTAGGTATATTATAGAATAAAATAAGTTTGTCATTGATAGAAATTTTTGCAAAGGCGCACTATTAATAAAGGCATAATTGCGGAAAACCTTAAAGGAAAACAAAAATAGTTTCAATTTAGAATCCAAATTCTGCTTTTGCCTAGTGACATAACTCGTGTCACAAATCGGATTTGAAAGCAAGCAATTTCGGTGATTTACGCACCTACAATGTAAACGCGCCGCACGAAAGGGCAGCCAAATTAATTAGCCCTCCTACTGGTCTTCGAATATCCAACACAGGTTAAAAAATACGTGCTGCGCGGACTCGCAGGACAGTAGGCGAATCAAAGGGCCGAAGTCAAGCCGGAGTGGTCACCGCTACCTGGAATGATATCGACAAATAACTACAAAGTTAGTTTGTTTTTTTTTTTTTTTTTTTTTTTTTTTTTTTTTTTTTTTTTTTCAGTGCGCTAATGGTGTGAAAAACGAAAGTTTCGACGAATATTTCTGAAAATAACGATGCATTAAAATCAGGAACCTTGTATTTTCCCGGTCGCTAAGAAGCGATATCTGCGAGCATTAGATTTTTGAGACATTAGCGTTATATTTGACGGTAACGTACCGACAAATTAGCACTTTAGTTCCATTTTTATTTTTAAACAGTGTGCCATTGGTGTGAAAAAAAAAATATTTTAGGATTTAACGATGCACTAAAATGAGGAGCCTTGTATTCTTCCGGTCGCTGAGAAGCGATATCTACGAGCATTAGATTTTTGAGACATTCGCGTTACATTTGACGGTTACGTACTGTCGAATAAGCAATTAGTTCCTTTTTTTATTCTTCTTAGAAACAGAGCGCTATTAGTGTGAAAAACAAATATTTTAGGATTTACGATGCACTAAAGTCAGGAGCCTTGTCATCTCCTGAAAGGCGGGACCTGCGAGGATTTGATTTTTGAGATATTTTTCTGACCTGGTGACGATTCTCTAGCCGGACGGAACGAGCCGCGACGCAGAGGAGGCCCATTACAGGCGGAGCTGGAAGCACCACGGGCAGGTGGTGGCCAAGGTGGCGCGCAAGTGCTGCGACTGCTGCTACCCGGCGCGGACTCCGGCGCCCCCGCCCCCGCCACCCGCCAGGACCCAACGAGCCCGCCGAGTCGTGCTTTCCTACCGTGAGGTATATCCTCGAGCGCTCATCCCGCACGTCGCATCGATGTCGCGCACCCGCCCTCAAAATTGCACATTCACAGCCGACATTTTTTCAAGACCCCGTGCTCCGATCTCACTGGAAAAAAAAAACACATTGGATCTAGAGTCTACTCTTAAAAACATCGACAAGAAAAAATACTCTTGATTCTATGAGATGTAAGCTTAAATCAAGAACCCAGCCTCTTAATTTGAGCGGATTTCTTTTTGATTTAAGCTTAAATCTAATTGAATCAAGAGTCCTCTTTTCACACTGGAAAAAAAACACATTGGTTCTAGAGTCCAGACTTTTGAAAACATTGACAAGAAAAAACAAGCAGTGAGCTCCAACACAATGTGTTGATAAGGCGCGTCATTAACTCGCACATATCAACCCCTTTAGGTTTCATTTACAGAGATTTCAATTATTATTTATAATTACTACGTAATTATAAATAAATACCAAAACAATTATCAATAGATGTCAAAGACTGACTGAAAACTTTTATTAACCTCTTATGTGAAAATATACATTTTATCAGCTGACACTGACAATGTTGTCAGATGAACAGCACTATCAGAGCACGGGTACCAACTTTTGAAAAGTATAATCGAGGTTACAGATCTGTCAAAGCAACGTTTTGAACAAAACGGAGGAGTTAAATTCTCATTCCAAGAGTGCCGACCTGCTCAACCATCCTCGAATCAGTTCGCTTGATTCTGCTTATATATGCATATTTTAAATCAGCGCGTCGCATTCTTAGGCTTTTTTTAAAAAAACCAAGTAACGTAGACTCTTGGTATTCACTGCACATAAACTAGAGACCCCCAGAATGAGAAACAACTTTAAATCATAATTATTGACGGATAAATAAACTTTTTACACGCTTTGGAAAATCTGAGAAGTTCGCGGTAGTCACTTTTCGGTAAGGAACTAAGGGACTCGGTTATTGTATCGAGCAGGGTTCGAAACGATCGCAAAGGCGGTATACTACGTATACGCGCCAATACTCTCGATTCAATCAGATTTAAGCTTAAATCAAAGGGAAATCCGCTCAAATTAAGAGGCTGAGTTCTTGATTTCAGCTTAAATCTGATCGAATCAAGAGTATTTTTTCTTGTCGATGTTTTTAAGAGTCTGGACTCTAAATCCAATGTGTTTTTTTCTTCCCTTGATGAGTCAATGTTTTCACGGGTCTGGGCTCTAGATACAATGTATTTTTTTTCCAGTGCTTCCTTACAGCGAGCCGATTATTGAAAACTGCGGGCTAATTGTTGAAATTGATAGACAAGCGATGGACAAAGGAGACATAGAGAGTACGAAGCGATCTAGTTGGTTGAGAAAGATGGTTCTTATGGACTAAGGGGGTAAATGATGGACTAAGTATCGGGTCTCTCGTAAGTTGCCGTTAGTTTATCTATTACCTACGTCCCTTCTCTATTGCAACCACTCGCTTACACCAACAGGATCCCTCCATATCCCTTTCATCTTCTTGGTCTATCGCTTTGTCTACCAATTTTCACAAGCAGCCCGCTGATAAACAAAGAAGACGAAAAGGATGTGGAGGGATCCTATTGGTGTGAGCGGATGGTTGCAACGGACAAAGAAGCTTTCCCTGTCAATTTCAATAATCAACCCGCAGGCTTGGATAGACGATCAAGTACCGAACCGATTCCGTTCAAATGCTTAAAAATTTAGTGCGGGGCTTGTAAAATATGTTGTCTCTGTGCACACCATTCCCGCTTGAAGTATGGTGTACGCGTCAATTTCACCCTATCTGTCCGGCCCGGGGCTATTGCACTATTGTGCCTGGAGTTCTGAGAAAACTCTGGAAGATTTGAAAAGGTTGAAGGAGTCTGTCGATTAAGGTTGAGAAGAGGCAGGCTATCTGAGCTTAAGTATCGAGTTATCTGCGTGACCACGAAGCACGGCCCAATTAGGGACCTGGGTAAAGAAGTGAGCGTTTCCTCCGTTTTGATGATGTGACGTAATTTGTGGGTTGTTCGGGGTGTGATGTATCACAAATAAATGTCTCTAGCTTTTTGGGTTTCTTCTTCATCGAGTGCTTTCCCACATAGCTTCGACGTTTCGCACCAACAATGAATATTGCACGACATTTTCGCTTGAAAGATAAACAGCACCAAAATGGAAAGGATTGGATTTAAATGTGTGATCACAATTCACGGGCACACGTAAAAGAAAATGTGTGGGTTTAGAAAAGTTCGTTGCTGAAGCAACATGTCAGGGGCTTGCAACAACACGCAGCGTAGATCGCGTCTCTATGAAGGCAAGGAAAGCTGGAGAGCCTTCAATTGATGTTGACGCAACATGGACGTCCATCGAGTGCGAATAGTTGTATCAAGGCGCCTTGAGCATAATCAAGCATTTCAGCTCCTAAACGGAGCAACCTCTTCTTTTAAAGACTAAAACTTCTTTTCCTCATTTCGGACGAATGAGTTGTGAGGGATGGGGGAAGTTTTAAGTTGCTGAGAGAGTAATTAACGTGAAAAAGAAAACTAAGAGATCATATGATGAAATGTTTATATCTTCAAAAAACTAAGGCAAACTCTTAAACAAAGACTGAGCAAAAACTTCTGCCTGACTTTGTCCTCTTTGAGACGGACGATTAAACCACTGTTTAAATTTAGTGCAAATTTAGGAACAAGTTGACCCTTTCAATTTGGCAAAATTTTCTGACGCTGGCTTGCAAGAGATTGAAGTGAGTTCTTGCTTGAAAACTTGCAAAAATAATTCATTATACCGTCTGTGTTTAAAGAAAATGTACGGTGAAACGTGAGCTTCATTACGCATTAAAAGATACAAAGTTTGAAGTGTTGACACTCCATAGTTAGAATGTTTTTCTTTGCCAACGTGCGTTAAAAATTCAGCATAAAGCTGAAAATACTCCGAAGTTAGTTGCATTATTTGAACCAGTTGTTTTCCAGCGATCAAGACTTGTTACGATACATGAACTTCTAATAAACTCAATCATTGGCGATATTTCACGAAAACTTAATACGCATTTAAAATCTTGGTGTTAGAGCACAATTGTAATTGCACTAAATTTCTATTGATCATTTTCACAATTACGTTCACTTTACGATGAAGTCGCTTCTTGTTACGTTTCTACGTGCTTTTTTCACGTGATGATTTAAGCCTAAATTATATACACAAGTTTATAAGAATCGCTTCAGCTGCTCATCACGCAGTATGATTGGTAAGCTTTAAAACAGTTGCTCAGTGCAAGGCACCGGTGAAAGACACGTCTTTCCATCCATTATTAACGAAAAATTATTGAGTAGATGAATCAGATTAGAAAATTGCGGATCCGAGACTAAATTCGAAGCTGTTGGGAGCTGCTCCATTTTGTAACGCCATGTTGTTCCTAGCCGTTTAAATGCACCCAGGGGAAAACAGAGTCTTTATGATCGGTATCAATGAAACTAATAATGCACTTCCACTCGTTGGCAGACACAAAGGAACGCTCGAAACTTCTAAAAAAATAATTTAATGAGTTTCATTTAGAACAATACTGCTGTAAAAAATTATGCCCGAAGGTTAGTATTGAATATTCCCCAGTTTTATAATTCTGATCTATTTCAAACCCCGTGAGCCCGCCTGAAAAATGTCAACCGGAAAATTCGAAAAATGCCAGCACTTTTATTCGATGTCTTTTTTGTTGTTGTTTGAAGATCCGTCGGTCTGGCAGGTTCAATGCCATTGATCAAGACATCGTAAGAGCACATACAATGTGAGATTTCACATTAGGGAAACTTGTATTGAAAACAAGGAGACCGTCAAGTTGTAATTCAAGAAATTATCTGAAATTATTGGTCTTCCAGGCCTGCTATGGTCACACAATACTGCTTCTTCGTTTCTGCTAGATCGGTGGTACAGGTGCAATGGATTCGAGCGGTAGAATCCACTAAAAAGTTGGGGAAGGATCGCTGAGTAGACTCAATCACCTTTAAAACCATATTGCTAAGACGCAGAGTCTGGGTTGCTGCCTGCATGGGAAAAACAAGCATCGCGGTTAGAAACGGTGCTCTGTGTTTCCTGTCCAGACAACAGCTCAGCTAAAAATTGCAAGGATGAGACAAAGTGATGTCATGCAGAGTCTTAGCTCCTCGGTTCCCATGTGAACGCAGTCAGCCCGGAAAATCAGAGTCCCGTGTAAGGCCCTGATTGGCCCGGTGGATTGGGCCGCAGGAAAGAAGGGAAGCTAAAGCCACGCTACTCGCAATTTTCAAAAAATCTCTGAAATTAGTCTCGTCTTAGCTCACCAGCGATCCTGGCCAGGCCGCGAATCGGCCCGCCACGCCGTGTCTAAACGTACTCCGCGTGTAGGTTTGAGAGAGTTTCGAGTGTGGTTCTGATGGTGTTCTGATTCTTTCTGTTCTTAGTGTGATGAGTCTATCGAAAGGATAGAATAAAGGTGTCGTCGAAATTGTCAAGAAGTGTAGTTCGTTTTGTCACTGTGCCCTACCTACTTTTCGCTTTGAGGAGCAGCGGAAGGCTCCTCGCCCCTTTCTCCCAAAAATTCATACTTCCGCTGGTGGAGCTAACCCCCCCCCCCCCTTTTTAGAAAGAGATCGAGTGTGTGTGTCTTCTCTTCCTTCCATTTCGCGCGTTCCACAGGTTACGCTGCTGCAGATTCAGACTATGCTAATAACGTAACTCAACATCAGTTTCAAGGACAAAATTATCATGACGTGTTCCTAAGTGAACGCGGAGACCGATCACTCTATCGCTACATAACGTTAATTTTCGGCAACATTCATTTAACAGACATTAATTTTCGACTATGTAGACTGATGAATCCATTCTAGGAGCCCACTTTTTCGGACGATTTGATAATTACTAATGGTTTAATCAATCATTTTCGAGCATGTTCTAAGCGATAAAATTGGGCTTTGGAGGAGAATAAACAAAAACAATAAACGGAAAAAAAATGCAAGGAAAAAATGCTGGAGAGATCAAAACTCAAAAAGCAAGAATGAAGAGTGGACCAGTGAAAAGAGGAATAAAGAGCCTCTTGAACTTAAAAATTAGGAAACTTGAGATAAGGTCATAAACTACTGCTTGTTTTCTGTTTCGTCCTTAATTTTGATACTTGGCTCTTCCTGGTAATGTTCGCTTCGTCCGTTCCCCTATTGCTGTCTGCATTAGTATCCGCAAGTTGTACTTAATCATTTTTTATCACGTTAAAATAATGAACTTACATGGTTCAAAAGAAAACTTCACCTCACTGAAACGAGGAAACGACCCTGTTTGAGTCGAGGCTACGACTAGAAATTGGGAGGATAATTGTAGAGCCTCACTCAAGATTGAGGCACGGTACTTCCTCAGAACAGCGCGCATGTTTACAGGAAGTTAGAGGTGACGTAGGTGCATCTGCGAACCGAAACGAAAACAAAGCGTGAACGCCCCGAGGTCATGCCAACTCGGAGTTGAATCGAGAGGTGTAATTATTACGTACGGTTCAGTGTTGCAGTCGTTGCACTTTGATGTTTCTGCTATGTTCTCCAAGCCCACCCCTCTTGGTTTTGCATCCCACAGCGAACTTTTGAATTGCAGCTTAATTGCTTTCAGTCACACAAAACAGCATATACGAACAGGAATATACACTATCTTCAATTGTCCTCAATTTTCAACAGACCGAAAGGAACTGGAGGACAAGTTAGGCGAGCGTTTCACTGTAGTTTCTTTCCAGAAGCAAATCACCAGCTCCAAAGAAAACTGGTCATCTATTGGAACTTTCCTGAAAGCATCCTTGACCGCCAAGAGGAAGACTCTCGACCAACCAACCCCCTCCGATGTATGCCAGACGGCAGTTTCCGGGGCCGCAAACAGATCTTAAACCTTCCTCTTCAAGGAAGTCTTGCCCTTAAAAGCTAGCCTCTTATCTCTATTCTCTTGTTCTTTTCTATTTTTTTTCTTTTGAGGCCTCAGTCCCTATGTCTTTACTTTTTTTTTTTTTTATCAATTATGTTTTCATTCATTGTATGAACAGAATTTATTGTACTAAAGTTTTATGCGGCAAATAAACAAAAAAAAAAAAAAAAAAAAAAAAAAAAAAAAAAAAAAAAAAAACAGGAATATGAATTTATATAGCTGGCATTTGAATAATTTCCTTCTTACTTCAAAAATGTGTAAAAAGATGCGAACAGGAAAATGAATTTCCATTGCTGGCAATTCAATGATTTTCTTCTTACTTCAAGAATGTGTAAAAAGGGCGTATATGTAACCAGGTATGATGACTGGTCGATGTTCGAGCGAAGAACACGATTAAAATACAACATTCACAGTTTTTAGCTAGCAAAATGCATGCAGGCGTTTTAATTGATCATTAATTTTGAGAATTTTCATGAGGCACGAGATACGATTGGAATTGAGCTCAATCGATTAAAAATTTAACTTAATACCTCTAATTGGCACAAAAATCAACAACACCACTCTTTATCAACTTTTAAGGATACTGTGAAAAGTTTCCCTTCGGTAGATCGAATGGCTTCGACTACGAACATTTTGAACGTTTGAATTAACTGAAAAGAAAGTTTTGACTTTCCAGCATGAATACCTTTTGGTACTGTCCTTTTAGACCTTTGCTACGACTGCAGCCACTTTTGAAAAGCCTTTTGTACAAATGCGGAACTTGAGGACTCAAAGTTAAGTAAAAATGGAGATACATGGATTAGAATAGACGATATTGAGGGCTTTGTTCGGAGAGAGGAAGGAAAAATCTAAGAAAAGAATACTAAAAAAGTGATATTTTGGGGTCAAAAAGATTTAGGGAGAAGTATCTGAAAGTCACAATTCTCAGCTGCTTAATGAGCTGTAGATGTTTAAATTTGGTTGGGTAGAAGTCTGAAAATGTGTATTTCTAAGCCCACTTCCTCGCTGTGCGGGTCCAATATTTCAAATAAGTAACACAATTTTAGACTTGACCAGAAAGTCAGTGACCAAAAAGCGCTTGAAAGGCAAATAAGAGAGGGAATTAATTAAATTGATGTGCCTCATCTTACTTTACGACGGATTGTCCTCCTTTATTCAAGCACTTATCGTTACGATCAATCAGCTTCCGTATTTACTGTGCTTAGCACTCAGAATCCTGATTCTGTAACCGCTTGTGAACTGCACACTGAACTTCAATGTCCGTACAGAGACTTCGGCAACCAAGAGCAGTTTTCAAGCGTGAAAAAAGGTGCTTCTCACACCAAACGAATAAATGCTATTCCTGTGTTATTGCCAAATTTGTGTCTTGTACTACACTCGGAAAAACCAACTCCGGCCGTGGACACCGTACGTACGGGCAATAAAGACATATCGTCCGCATTCCGGGCTGAGAGGCCAAAAGTTCAAGGCGTAGCACCTAGAGTAATCGAAGCTACGGCTCCAGCCCCAGGAACTTTCGGTCTTTGAGCCCGGAACGGACAGTACGTCTATATAGCTCGAAAGTTTTGTTTTCAGAAAGTTGCCACAGAATTTGGAAAGTGAAATTCCCTGACACTTGTAGATATGACAGATGGTTTAGAAGACATTATTGAAAACAGTTTTCAGGCATTTGTTTTTCGGAACCTTAAACCCATTCTAGAAAGCAAATACAGGTAATTCTACAAATTTGCCCTGAAATTTTCGTCATTTTCCCTGAAATTTTCGTCATTTTCCCTGATATTTCCGTCATTTTCCCTGAAATTTTCGTCATTTTCCCTGAAATTTCACAGTTTTCCCTGACATTATAAAATTCCCTGACTAAGGCAACACAGACCGTGTTGTTGCTAATTTTCAGCCTTGTCATCCATGTTTTCCAATGGATTTCTCTTGTATTTTTTCGAGGGATATACACGAATGATTTGTTTCCTTTTCTTTGCGATGTGGCCAGGAGGTGGGCGAGGAGTCCAAGTTGGCGCGGAGTTTCGACCGGATCCGGTCCATCATCCGGAAGAACCGGCGGCGGCACCGGAGCGACGACGAGGACCCCGAGACCGAGAAGACGATGAAGCTCGAGGAGATGGTCTTCGAGATGATGCACCAGAAGACCAAGTGCGGCTCCGAGTGTCACATCAGCAGCATGCTCCACGAGGACGAGGATAAGTAAGGCATTTTTTCAATTACTTGGAGATGAACCCGGGAAATCATTCAGTTACACGGAAGCCATGGTTTATCGCGGAGTGTAGTAACGCACTCATCAGTGGCGAGGCGTGAATGATCGATTATCTATACTTCCCCATTTGAGTTGTGGTAAAGAATCGATTATTAGGGTGTTCGCTGCAAACATCCTAATAATCGATCCTTTTCCATGGGTTTAAATGGTAGATCAATCTATATATCGCAAAGCACGCAACGCCACTGGCCCTTACGTCAGGAGGGCGACAAAATGAAAACGGTTCTGCGAATTTTTGTGCGAATTTCACTGGAATGTCTGCAAAATGCGAAAAAAAGACACGTTGCTCAACGCAAATGTCTCAAAAATCACGATGAGCGCATTAAGAGAGTCTGAAAAACACTCCGAACTTCGCAATACTCGTAAGAAATATACGTTTCAAAAGCTTCCCGCTCCAATAATGATGCTACAGCACGGTAAACACATGTCTTAAAATGTGTCGCTATTCCATCCAACCTTTGCGCACAAGGATTCCACTCAAAAATCAACATGGCTGACGCTTCCGCGCGCAAATCCTGAGGAAGCACCATGGTTCTCATAAATGCAAGGAGAATGTGAATGAAAACACGCCGGTTGGTAGAATCCCGTCTAGTCACGTACGAGTTTATGCATGCGGGTTGACTTAGGCTATGCTGAATCGGTGCATAACGTTTGCGCACAATTTTTTTACCGATAACGTTTGCGCACACTTTTCACGAATATCATTTGCGCACACTTTTTACCGAGAACGTTTGCGCACACTGCACTATTTGGCAACGCCGCAATGATGCTACGCGTGTCACCGTTTAAGCTTCTCCTTCTTGATTTTGAATCTGCAGCTCACAATTCCGCTAAACGTGCTTTTTCAACCGTTAAAATAAGGGACTGTAGATTTCATTTTGGTCAAAGTTGGTGGCGGCGTATTAAAAAATATCCAAGGCTACGCTACGCATTCACCCGGAAGGAAGAAAAAGGAGAGCAACTGGAACTTCAATAGTGGCTACGTTTAGCTTTTTCCTTATCTTATTTGCCCCCCGATGATGTTCCCACTGAATATTGTGTAGTATCCAAGTGCACAAGGGTCGCATAGAACGACTCCTCTCACGAAATGTCCACCTGTGCCAGAGTATCGTTTTTGAAGCGGTGAGCTTAACAAATTTTTATAGTAATATTACGTGATTTGTCTCTTCTACACGAAACGAATTCAAAAAAAAAAAAAAAAAACTTGAGATAAAGATGTTTTTTCCTCCATAAAAAAGAAGAAATAGCGAAGCCTTAAAATCACCGATAACGAGATAAGCGGTTTGAAAGTTCCGAAATGGGAATCCTACATGTATAATTCGACGAGGAATAAAGAGCGAACAGAACTGCAAATGCGTGTTGGATTTCAATTACGCTTCTCTTCACATGTTTTTTCTTCTCTTTCTTTTCCAGATATCACGAAGACAAAAGATACTCGCGAAGCATCGAAGACGTGATGTCGGGCATAGCGCTTCAAGATTTGCAGAACCATCAAAGGATATCACCCGAGGAGATAACGCCCCCTTTACTCTCGAGGTAATTGTAGCCGCATCAAACGGATTGTGGTAGCTGTTCGTGCCAAAACTCTCAATTCTTCTTCTGCTACGCTCCGAGTCCCTTAAAGGACTCGTATGATTAAAGAACCAGTGTTCACAGTATCACGCGCAGTTAGACGAATCAGAATTTGACTGACGGACGGACGGGGGGGGGGGGGGGGGGACAGAGGTTTGTGAGAGAGAGATTGGCATGAATTAAAAAGGACTAATGAGATAATATGTTATAATCTTATGTATAAAACACACAGGAAATTAATTAAAAGGATGAAGTACAAGATAAAAAATAAGACTGGGTGGCAAGTATCTGGATGCCCCATGGAATGGGTCAGAAGTGAAAGCAATAAATTCCAGGATGATAATAGTCGTGACAGTCAACGGAAATATGAAAAATTCCAAATCAAGGATGACGGTCGACAGACGATCAAGCGTGACCGTTGAAGAGGAAAGAATAAAGCAATCCTTTAGCGGAAAGGAGCAAAAGTATCTGACAAAAAATTTAGGAATAGTAGGTACATGTTTACCTACATAAGAGGGCTAATTGAACTACATTTTGCAATTAGGAACTATAAATTCTAGCCCGGCTTAAAAACAACGTATGTGCCATTAGTTTCCCTATGCACACAAGTGTTTTTTCAGATGAGCCAGAATTTATAGTTCCAAATTGCAAAATGCAGTCCATTTGACTTTGATGACTTCGATAATGTCGTTTAAGATTGACATTAAACCATCTTTGACGTTTCGGCGATAAGGATCGTATTCATGACTGTTTCTTCAACAGCAATCACGTTCCGAGGTATATTTCACGTGACTGTTTCGAAATGGATTCTCTATAGAAGGACCTGAATTAAACCTAAAATTATCTACTAGCAATGCTTTACCGTTTGCTTTGTTCAGATGAAGGCAACACTTCGCGTTTGTATACTTAATTGAAGCTTAAATTTGCAAATGATGACATTTTTTCTGGAATAGGTAACTCCGCTTCCAGGCAATTTGGTTCTTAACATAGTAAAACTGATAAGTTTAACTTGCCACTTCTACCAAAATTTATGCAATCGTTCAATTTTATTTTACTACCGACGTGAATTACCATTTGCACATTAACTACGGGACAATTGGACGGCCACGTGTAATTATGTGAAGATCGTGATAGAAAGTAGAAAAAAGACCCTTGATGCTGATGCTATGCCTGATGGTGTTTCCAGCAGTCACTCAACAATGATTTAATGATTTAATGATTCAATTCAATCTTTCGTACCCCCCTTTCTTACCTGTTTATATTTTTTATCTCTTTTGATGTAAATCTTTTAATTCTATTGTAACGTTGTTGAATGACAAAAAAAAAAAAAAAAAAAAAAAAAAAAAAAAAAAAAAAAAACTACGGGACAAATTCGTACCATTTGATTGGGATTATTGAATACAGAAATTCGCGTTTGGATGCTGTAGACTGGTGTGCGCGAGAGAGTGTTTGGAGAAAAACGGCTGAAAATTTATCTTGAGCATACTGATTTCCGTATTTCCTAGCAAATAAAAATATATTCGACATTATTAGTACGATATTATCATGTTCGATCGCTTCCGACAGCCAAAGTAAGAGACGACACGCTGCGTCACCGCGTTCTGCATCGATAGTGAGACAAAAGACACCAAAACGCCTCCAAACCCTAAGGAATGCAACAAGGCATCAATAAAGCACGTTTAGTTGCATCCAGGCGCTGACCTAACAATACTTGTGTTTCCCGTTTCTTCTCTTGCGATTTATGCTTCAACGGAGAACCCAAACGCTATGTGCGGTGATATCAGGTCAGAGTCTGTGATATGTATGTTTTAGGTGTTTCAGTGATTTCGACCAAGAGGGTTCAGACGAATTTTGAAGGAATCTCGACTTCAAAAATCTGAGAGTTATTTCTCTCTCGGCTATGCCGTTGAGAGTGTTACACAATAGGTTGCGTTGATCACAAAATCGTGTTTTGATGCTCGATTCTTGTAGAGCAGCTAAAAATAATAACGTCTATCTAAACCTCAACTTTCTACGTACAATATTAAATATGATAAAAGTCGGGTTTTTTACTTTATCCACCGCGGCAGTGACACCCTTGGTTACTTCCACCTTGCTTTTATCAGAGTTTCACGTTTAATAACCAGTGCAAATGTGCGTGACACCGGCTGATGACTGAAGAAACCAAGGGTATCACTACCGTGGTGGATGATGTCAAAACCCCGACTTTGCAAAGGGCGATAGCTCGGTGATTATTGAACGCAGTTGCGGTTCAGACGGATGTTATTAGTTTTAGCTGATCTACAAGAATCAAGCATCAAAACACAATGGAGATGTTGCACGTGTGAGGAATTAGCGATTGGACTGTTGATTCTTATGTAAAAGTTCGCGAGAAACACGATAGTGCCACTAGTTTTCCCTTAAATTAACTCCCAAGCTCAAGAAAAAGCTCTTAAAGTTGAGGCTGTAATGGAGGGGATATCCCACGCTATCCTGAGAGTCCACCTCTACATCATGGCAAACTCTCCATGCAAAGACAGGGAGCTAATACATTAGCAGGGTTGCCGTGTTTTCAAGTTTAGGGTCCCCAAATAAAGTGGTAGCCCTGTCAATGTATTTGCTCCCTATCTTCGCATGGAGAATTTGTCTTGATGTAGAGGTGGACTCTCAGGATAGCGTGGGATATCCCCTCCATTAAGCCCTCAACTTAGAGAGCTTTTTTTGAGCTTGGGAGTTGATTTCAGGGAAAACCAGTGGCACTATCGTGTTTCTCGCAAACTTTTGCATAAAAACCAATAGTCAAATCGCAGATTCCTCGCACATGCAGCATCTCGATAACACGAGTTTCAGGCTAGGTACTGCGCCGAAGGTCCAGCCATACCGGGTAGGTAAAATTGCTTCACCTCCACCGCCATAGGAGCAGGCCCGGCGCGCGTTAGAGCCAAATCTACCTGCTACAGTTTCAGCCCTACCGGTACAAAGCTAGAACTGTCCGGTAGGCTGGCCTTATCCGCGACAGGCCGTGCCATTTCTCTGTGAAGCAATTAATGGCGACAGCAATTTTTAACGTGCATGCGCTTGTGTACTTTGCTCAGGTGCGATCTCCATTCTGTGGCCAGCGCGAGTGACCCATTTGCGGTTGATGTTTCAGGAGCCTGCAGGGGTCTTCGGGGGACCGCTCGCCGCCGTACTTCCAGCGCTCGCTGCCGTCCTCGCTCAAGTACAAGCCGGTGCGCGTGGGCGTGGGCGTGGGGGTGGGCGGCGACGGGATCTCGGTGGGGTCGCTGGGGAGCGACTCGGCCGGGGGGCGGACGCCGGAGGTGGTGCGGCGGCGGCTGCGGAAGGCGCGGCGGGCGGCGGTGGCGGCGGCGGCGGCGGCGGCGGCGCTGGAGGCGGACCCGTGCGGGGGCGCCGAGACGGAGCCCGAGATGGACATGGAGATGGAGATGAAGGACCCGACCGAGTCCGACGAGGCCGACCCCTTCCGCATCCCCACCATCCAGAGGGTCCTCACCGTCGAGTCCGAGGACACCGGTAAGAGACACACCACAGGCAAATCTTCGCCCAGTAGATATAATAATATAATAAATATAATTGAAATTGTGCTTTTCAGATTGATGTGATTGCTTTAATAGAAATTGTGTTCTTATATAAATAAATTTGATTAACAGTTTGTTTGTTTAAACACCATCATCGGTTAAAAGATCGGTTAAATCAGTTTGGATAAAGCAAATTAGTGTCTGTGGTAAACGCTGTCCACATGCTGTAAGATTTTTTGCATTCAGCCAATTCAACCAATTGCAACTGTAAAGTCTAGTTGTGATTAACGGCGTGTTGATTGAAATAAGCATGAATAAGCACGGTTGTGTGGAATCAGATGAAGGATGAGCTACAGTATATCATCTACCATCAAATTTTTGCAGGCCGCAGAAATTTGATGGTAGATGGTGCGCACCAGTCACCATTTGCTCGGAATTTGCGGGAATTTGATCGTGTAACCAGGCCATTCGCCAATAATAGCCCATGTCACACTATCAAAATACTCACATCAAATTCAACGTCAAGTGCTGTGATTGGTCCAAGGCATCGAATAAGCAAATCACAACGCCTGACCTTGGTATTTTGATGGAGTATTTTCATATTGGGACACAAACTAATGGCTGATATCGTCGAAGTTTTTATAGCTTACTGCCAACCTCCGGGCGACAGTGCGCTTGGAGAATTTGCAGGTTTCTGGAAATTTGATGCATTTCGTGTTCAGGTGGAAACTACTGAGTGAACTGAGGACGAGGATACCCTTGGTTCATGAATTGAACAATTACTGGAGAAGATATGAATAAATGATCTAATATGCTGATATACGTGTGTTTAAATGGGAAATGCCGCCAGATTACGTCACAAGGCGGTGCATTTTCTCACTTTTAAATCTATTTTAATGCTATTTCCCACATCAGAAAAAAATTATAAAAAATACTGTGAAATCAGCTCTTTAAGCACTTTCAGATGAAGCAATAAAAAATTAGAGTGCAAATTCTCCATTCCGTGACCAGCGCAACTGACCCATTGTTAGCATCTTGGATAAGAACTGTTTTTGCATTCAATGATGAGAATCATACTTTGTGAAGTGGGAACTGTTCATCAACCTCTTAATTCAAATCTTCTTTGTCTAATGATGTGTCGATCAATGTGGATAATAAGCCCGGCGAGGAAATTGTTAGCACCCTCGGTAAGAACTGCTTATGGATTTAATGATGGAAATAATACTTTGTGATACTTTTGCCAGCGCAACTGACCCATTGTTAGAATCGTAGACAAGAACTTATTAAGCAATTAATGATGGAGCTAATACTTTGTGGTTTCAGGTCAAGGCTCGATGACGCCGGTGATGGGTTGCGGGAGCACGGGGACGGTGCAGCGGACGGGTGTGGGGCCGGGGGGCGGGGCCCCCGATGAGGGGGGGTCGGGGGCGGGTTCGGGGCGGGGTCGCCGGTGGTGGGCCCGGAGGACGAGCTGTACCGGCGGATCATGCAGGAGGCGATGGAGGTGGCGCCGACGATAAACGCGCCGTACATCGACCTGCCCAAGATGGACGTCGACGACACGATCGAGATGCTCGAGGAGCGGCGCCGCACCTCCCCGCCCCCCGTCCACCACCGACGCTCCTACCAGCTCGCCACCAGGACCGACATCACCCCCCGTGAGTACCACCAACCATCATAAATTATACATAATGCTTTGCTTCGAAATAAATCAATCTCGGATAGAAAATAATCCTAATGCCGCAATCACACGCTGAATGTGGGAGCTGAATATGGCTTGAATGTGGAAGTCATCGGCCCGATGCCTGAATTTTGCGCGTGACGCGCAAAATTCAGCAACGATTCTCAACAACCATCGGACTAATGTTGAATTTGTCTGAACTATTCGAGTAGATTTGATACACACCTGGATGAAAATAACTCAAATATGCTAAATTTCACCCGTTGGGCGATGACTGTTGACTTCCACATTCAGCTGCTAAATTCAGCGTGTGATTGCGGCAATACTGAGAACTCACTAATTGATCGCGATGGACGCACGGGTCGTGAAAAGGGATGTTAGAGTTTTTTAGCCAACGTGCGTTAGAAATTCAAGCTTGAAGCTGGTATCTCAATACAGAGGGAAAAAGCTCACATGCAAGCACAGTTGGACGCATTTATGCTGAAAGGAACTATAGGCATAGGGTTTGCATGTAACTTAGTTTCTTTTAGCATAAATGCGTCCAATTTTCCCTGAAAGAGATACGCTGTTTGGTGCGCTGGTGGTCTGCAGTTGCCTTTCTAAATGCGGTTGTTACTAGTGTTGCACCAAACAGCGTATCTCTTTCAGGGACAATAGTGCTTGTGTGTGAGCTTTTTCTCTCTGTATTGAGATATCAGCTTTAAGCTGAATTTCGTTGGCTAAAAAACTCCAACAACCCTTTCATACGGAGAACTGGTTAACCACGATTGTGCGTAATCTTATTAATAGAGGGGAAGCTGGCCACGTTGGCTTAAAGATCAGCGCGACTGACTCCAGGTCAACAGGTGCCGGGTTCGAATCGGGGTATTACTGTCAGATTTTCACGGAACGGAAGAGTGGCTCTGCGAAAACAGATGCTACTCAACCTTAACCTGGATTTGACAAGCCGGGGGCATGGATGTGCAGATACCCTCTGATGTCTACGGACAAAAAAGCCTTATGTTGAACGCATACACTGGAAAAAAAAGCATATTGTATCTAGAGTCCAGACTCATAAAAAGATCGACAATAAAAAAAGACTCTTGCTTCAATCAAATTTGATTGAATCAAGAGTCCTTTTTCTTGTCAATGTGTTCAAGAGTCTGGACTCTACATTCAATGTGTTTTTTTTTCAGTGTGTCTTTAGATTCTTGACGTACTAAAGAAAAAGGAAAACAAGCCATCGTTGAATGAACAAAACAACATTGATAACCGGAAACAAGACTGAAAGTACAACATTAAAAATCCAACACGTTTGGACTCGAAACTGAGTCATTTTCGGAAAATAATTAAAAAGTAAAACATTTTAAGGAAAGAACATGGAGGTCATACAGGGCTCGAGTTTTTTCTTCGATTTTTCTTAATATTTAATGTACTTTCCGACTGAAAATGACTCAGTCAAGAGTGGAAGCGTCTCGGGTTATTGGAGTTGCACACTGGAAATAAAAAAAACATATTGGATCTAGAGTCCAAACTACGTTCGATTGAGGCAATTGTGGCAGTGTTCATTTTTGGCTCGCTACAATTACATTCATTTTCTAAAAAACGATGAAATTGTGCAACAAACAAGATGATTTTTCTTTGTGAGGAACCAAACGCACAAACGAAGAAGTAGCCACACATACAGGCTCCTAACATCTTAGAAAAAATTAATTGGGATGAGGGCTATTTCTCACACTGGAAAAAAAAAAACACATTGGATCTTGAGTCCAGACTCTTGAAAACGTTGACAAGAAAAAATACTCATGATTCAATCGGATTTTTGCTTGAATCAAAACGAAATCCGCTTAAATTAAGAGGCTTGGTTCTTGATTTAAGCTAGATTCTGATTGAATCAAGAGTACTTTTTTTTGACGATGTTTTTAAGAGTCTGGACTCTAGATCCAATGTGGTTTTTTTCCCCTTTTCAGCCTTGCTCTATTTTTCCCTTGGTTTTTCATAAGACCGAATCGATTGAATCTGTGATTGTGTTTTCCCAGTGGGATCTCCGGAGGAAGAGGCGAAACCGCTCAAGGAGGAGAAGGCGGAGCGGATCCCGACGCCGAAGAAGCCGTGGCTCACTCTGGTGTCGTACGTGGACGAGCTGACGGTGGGCGGGCGCCGGGACTCCAAGGGCCGCTACATCGACGGCATGGGCTCCTTCCCGGGCTTCGGCCGCAACGCCAAGAACAGAACGCCTCAAGACTGCTTCCCCATGCACTGCTATCAGAGGTCAGCCGAATATTTCCACACCTTAAACGTAAACGTGGAAGACGTGAAATATCGCTTCTGCCGACTTCATTTTTTCTGTGCATTTTACACCTAAGGTCCAGTTACACGATCAAATTGAGCCATCAAATTGGGCTTCTCATTGGTCGCATTCAGAATGCGACCAATGAGAGGCCCAATTTGATGGCTCAATTTGATTGTGTAACTGGACCTGTACAGATGAATAATAACAACTATGAGGCGTTTCTGGGTTAGGTTCTTCACCGCGAGGATCGAGCTCCGTACTTTTGATGGATGCCTGCCATTCCTGATATATTAGAACGCCTTCAGTTTCGTATGATACTGTGCAATAACTCTAGTGTGAAATAGTTGCCTCAAGCGCCGTGGCACGCCAGGCGGGCAGCCAGCGCGAAACGCGCATTGGCGCCTACAAACCTAACAGGGATACTTCACGCGTTGCGCAATGCGTGAAGTATCCCTGTTAGGTTTGTAGGCGCCAGTGCGTCGCCGCTCCGCTTTGTGTTAGGCTCTAATTTTTAATCGGGCGGAGTCAGCGTTGTTCAACTCATGAGTTTGAAAAGTTTGCACATCCTGAATGGATTATTCTCATTTTAATTGATGAAAAAAATAATGCGCCGGAAAATGTGGTCGGAACATGTTGAGAGGATGGACGGGGAAAGGCTTGCCAAGATTTGTATGGTAGGACGACCTCATAGCCAAAGGCAACCCGGACGACCGCCCAAGAGATGGGCACAGAGCTGCCTTTCATCCCCGGAGAATTAAGTGATCTCTCTCATCGGCATCATATTACTGTTTTAGAGGCTAGACAAACAGGGTCACGGCCCTATCAAAAAAATATGTATTAAAGGAAAACATAAAGTGTGTTTTGTAAATATTAAGGTGGTGCCGTATATCAAACTCAAAGATTTCCAAAGCACACGAATTTCTACACAATTTCTTATAACCTTTTATAATCGATGGCAAAAAAGGAACAGCCAGGCGATAAAGTGCAAAGCCCGGCGGTAGGAACTATAGTCCGGCTGCATAATTTTTTATCGCTTCGTACGGCCCGGCCGTATGATTTTCTCCGCATTCTACAGCCAGCTATATGATTTTCTGTAGCCTTCTTTAGTCGGCCATAAGAATTTCTACGGTATTTTGAAACGCAGCTGTTATCGCCAATTTTTACCAGGGTTTACTATGGGGGAAAGCTAACTTGATCAAGGAGGTGTAATTAGAACTGAAGTTATGGTCAGTGGTGCGTGACTTTTGAATAACTCTGTATGGTAAAAGGCTGAATGAAATAGTATCCAAACAAAATTTGATAATCGATGTTCAATTCGGCTTTCGAGCTAACCTTCCACGGAGGACCAATAATTACACCGTATCACTAAATTCATTGAAGATTCTCTCGAGAAGGGAGAATATTGCGTGGCAGTTTTTCTGGACGCTTTTCTCCCCGATTTTCATTGAGGGTATTTTCAGTAAACGGCGCACATGTTTTCAACCGGGATCTTGTTTTGTGGCTCAGGGGTCCGTGCACGAAGGAGTGCGTGGACCGGTGGTTCGGGCCCCGGTGGACGGGGGTGCGGACGCGGGTGCTGCGCGTGGTGGACACGAGCGTGTTCGAGTGGTTCATCCTGGTGCTCATCTTCGCCTCCTCGGTGACGCTCTGCTTCGAGGACATCTACCTGGACGAGAACAAGACCCTCAAGGCGGTCCTCTACTGGACCAACGTCGGGTTCTGCTTCCTCTTCGGCGTCGAGATGGTCCTCAAGTGGCTCGCCATGGGCTTTCACAAGTACTTCACCTCCTTCTGGACGGTCCTAGATTTTATCATTGTTTTTGTGAGTAATCCACCATTTCTACTCTCCCTTGCCACCGGATAAATGCCCTATGTACATTCGGGAGTCAGCTTCTAGAGGATCTCTACCATGACAGATTCCTGTAGAGAGTAGGCGTCGCAAAGCGCCCTAGCGCGCCGTAAAAGCGGCTTATACATACATACATACATACACCCTTACATACATACATACATACATACATTCGGGAGTTGCCAAATTTTCCCGAATAAAACATGAATTTTTGAGGAAAGCTATGCGTAGTTTCCCGTTAGACATTTTGAAATGTTTTAGCCTAGTGAGTGTGTAAAAAAGTGTATGAAAATTGGAGGACGAATATCTGACAGTTTCTGTGAAAATTCGTATTTTATCTGAAGAAATTTGGCTACACTTGAAGGCGTTCTTCCTTAGCAATGCAGTACTCCTGAACATTTTAAAAGGACCGAGGTAAATACGGCCATTAGACGAGGTCTGAGAGTAGAGCGGGCTTGGTCCGATGCATTTACATGCACTACGTTCAGTACTGCACCTCCATTCACTTTTGAAAAAAAAAAATATTCTTGAGATATTATTTTCACTTAAGCGTCGTTTCTAGGCAATACAATTTGTTTTTTGTTTTTTTTTTTTAAAGTTAAATCCGTGCGAATTTAACTTAAAGTCAGTTTTTTTAATTAAAGAGACGTTGTTTTGCTAACGTTTTTTAAACTAAACTAACATGGGAAAACAACGCCTCTTTGACTTAAAAAACCTGTATTGGTGTCGCGGACACTTGCTTGTGTGAGATGTAGTGCGCATACTAGATTGAGTCAACGCGCAAGAACCCGAAAAGTCGCATCACGAGTATTTTTCCGCGAGAACGTTAAAAAGACTAAAGTCAATTCATCGACATCTGCCTCGTAAATGAAATAACGGAGTGGCATCGAGTTAAGCGCGGCATATCTCTTTACAAATGCACCTTTCCCGTTGCCCCCACAAATAAGACTTACTTTCTGAGAAAATTGGGCGCTGTAAGGTAAAAAAAAAAAAAAAAAAAAAACACATGCACACTCACACACAAAAAAAAAAACAACTGATAGAAAACAGCAAAAGACATCCATATCTTCCGCTCCAGGTATTTCTTAGCCTTCTCATGCGAGGTAACTCCGATTGACATCTTTGCAGAATTAGCTCAAACGCGACGTATATTTTCTAGGAAACATAAATTCAACGCGACTTTCTCGAAAAAAAATCCAACAAATGATTCTTTACACTTTAAAGAAATGGCACACAGCATGAACAGCACACAGCTTCACATATTCGAAACTTGTTGAAAAACTTTGATCGCGTTGACATTTCTTTGAGTTGACCGGTGAATGTTAGAAAGACCACTTTAACATTGGATAATTTAAAATTTGCCGCCCCAGAATCCAGAGTGAGAGGCAGATGATGACAGGGAGAAGCGTTAATAATGACACACATGGATTCGAATAGTTTCAAGTTCCATTAACTTCAAGTTCCCGCGGCAAAATAGAGGCCTAATCTAAAAATGTTGTTTGATTTCAGGTTTCAATTTTTAGCTTATTAATAGAAGAAAATGAAAACTTAAAGGTTCTTCGATCTTTAAGAACTTTACGAGCTTTGCGGCCTTTACGAGCTATTTCCAGGTGGCAGGGTATGCGGGTAAGTTAAAGTCTGCCTTTAAATACAAAATGTAATAATGTAAAGGTTAAGTCCCGTCTGATTACACAATTTTGTCTGTCAAAACTTTTAATTTTAAAACGAGGAAAAAACATATCTTCGAGGTTAATCAAAAGGAAATCCGCTTGGTTGCTGGTTCTTGATTTAAGCTTAAATCTGATTGAATCAAGAGTTTTTCTTTCTTGTCGACGTTTTTAAAGAGTCTGGACTCTAGATTCAATGTGTTTTTTTTTTTTCCAGTGCAGGGGAAAATTACAGAAGGACTTTAAAAATAGTCAGCTACGAATGATGAACTGAAAAGGCATTATGTGAGAAGCACTAAAAGATCATAGACCATTCCTGCAAGGAATGACTCATATACAATCGTAAAATAATTTTGAAAGGGGCTAATTTCAAAACAGCTCCTTTCGAGGAAGAAACAACTTATCGAAAAACATTGGGTTCCAGAAAAAAAAACAGTAACTCAAAAGCATTAGAAAAAACACCCATGTTTATCAGTAACGCGCAGAATCGTTAATTCCTTGTACTTCTTCTATTTTCAGATTGTTGTAAATGCGCTTATGTATGCCATCCCATCAATTTTCAACGTGCTCTTAGTTTGTTTGGTTTTTTGGTTAATATTTTCTATTATGGGCGTCCAATTTTTTGGAGGCAAATTTTTTAAATGTGTAGACGAAGAGGGCGAATTACTGCCAATTACAGTAAGTATCATTCACTTATCAAATATTACTTATCAATTAACGTAATGTGGATTTCAATTTAAGTTTTAAAGTTATGGCTGAAGAAGGGAAAACAACTACTCAAGTCTCACAGTAAAAGACAGAAGTGTCGCTTTAGCCGAGTAGAATTGGGTTCTTTTCTCATTCTTTGCATAATCGAACCAATTGATAGACCATTATGACCGAGAAAACTCGAAATATGAGTGAAACTGATCATGATATCTCCACGTAATATGGTAAAAAGATGAAAATGGTCAATGGCTTGAAAGTTCCAGATATTCCGGTATGTCTAGTTTTGAAACTCGGAGGAACGCATGTGTTCTTCGCACATTAATTTTATGGAAATTATCCCGTTGAAACCGCGCACATACATTAATCCGTGGCTAGGACTAAAATGTAGTATTGTAAAGGTAGGATGTGTAGGTCGATGACATGGTGACCGTTTTTCCCTCAAAAATTCGATAACATGGCAACCGTATTGAAACTTAAGGTATAAAAGGCAGGTAGACCCTGGCTATTATTCCATGTATGAGACGATTCGTCCATCTGCGGTTGCAGATGCACTGCATTACCTTAAGGACACTCCGTTGTTCGTGAAACATGGTACTTCCATCGATGAACATTTTTTAAGTACTCGCCGTCTAAATGTTGATGAACAAATAGAATCCATAGTCATAATTTCTTCTTCTTCAAATTCAACTTCAAAAATTTCTTCAACTGATTTTTGTTGAAAGAAAATTGTGTATTCGTAAGCATTTAGTTTTAAAGATGTACTAAAGAGGACATTCATTCCTGCTTGGAGGGACACAGCAGGTGAAATATCAGGGCACACAACCAGATGTGCTATTTAGCAGTCCTGCATGGACTACATAGCCTTTTTCAAGAACATCACACTATCATCAAACCTTGTCAATCACATTTAATATTCGATTGCATCCCTGAAAACACGTTGGTCGAGATTTAAATGGGTTTAGAATTCATTGCAACACGGCATATCTGCGACGTTTAATGAGTTGAAACCCAAAATAATTTCCGAAACGATTGTCTCTTGTGATTATATTATCAGCGCTTCGCCGCATACATTGCACTTATGATGTTAAAAAATGATCGATATTTTTCCGTTGTGTTCTCACAGCGGCTCTGCTACATTGTGTATTTTGTATCATTTCAGGTTGTTAACGATTTCAGGGAATGTATGTCGCTCAATTATACGTGGATAAATTCAAAAATTAATTTTGATAATGTTGGGAACGCCTACCTTGCATTATTTCAAGTGGTAAGTATTGGTCCATGTTTAGATTCATTTTATTAGGTATCGTTGCAAATCTACTAATTGACCTTGTGCTCATGGATGGGCATAATCCACAAAATTTTCTCTATTGCAAAAAGGGTATAGGGAACATTTTATGTAAGGGAAAATGACTCAAATTCAAAGACAATTTTCCGGGCGGAGGAAGTTCTATTTTAATTCAGATAAAATGCGCCGCTAACTCCAAAATAGAGTCTCGCTGATGATAAACTTATGTGTGTATGAAAAAAACGTCTTTAAGAAAAAGAGTTATTCATAAAAATATCGAGCTGATGAAGTTTTTTAAATTCAGTTTAGGTCTTCTCAGCGAAAAAAAGCTTCATAGTCAACGGATCAGTTTCTCTAGGCGAAGCAAGGTGGAATTGATTTTGCAGTTCGCACTGCGACCCTTCTAAGGTTCGGTGGTGACTTAAATGAGCTTGCTATTTCCGGCTTTGAATGGACCGATGTCGATTGAAAATTTGAAACGCGTTGCCTCGGAAAAATGTATCGCTTCTTTTCACATTTCACAGGTTTAATATCAAAGGCGCGTTCTTGTAACGTAACGCCTGTGCATGTCTTCTCACCCAGTAATAATACCTTGCTAAGTAAAAACGCCGTATAAGCCATCTGACGTTGCTAACTTTCCTCTGTAAAAATACGCTTTTTCAGGAACATCTGTAAATATGTTTCCTCTCATTTTTCAGAATTCGTATTTAGATCCGTTATCTGAAGATTTTCTGAAAGATTACCATTAATTTTCAGAAAATAGTATTCGTAATTAGATCTGTTATCCTGAAAATTTTCTGAAAATTTCAAGAAAAAACATTCATGACCCTCCTCAGAATAGACACTTAATTGGAGGAAATTTTGCAATTCTCGAATGCACTTAGGGCGTTGTTACCTAGCACTATAGAATAATTATATCAGAGCAATACCGTGTTAGTACTGAGGCAGCTGCTGGCAAAATAATTGTTGGCTTGGAGTAAGCCACGAGATAGGACTATGCTCTGTAATATCAATGGAATTGTCGACGACTAAAATGTTAACGTTTATCCTTTTCTTTGCGATAGGCAACCTTCGAGGGTTGGATGGAGGTGATGGCCGATGCGGTGGACGTGCGCGGGGTCGACCTCCAGCCTCATTTCGAAGCGAACCTCTATGCCTACATTTATTTTGTTATTTTTATTGTTTGTGGTTCATTTTTTACGCTCAATTTGTTCATTGGAGTTATCATCGACAACTTCAATATGCTCAAAAAAAAGGTAATCGTTTTCTTCATTCAATTGGAAACTCCTTGCACTGAGAAAAACTTTTGGGTCGTAAAATAATAATAACACATATACCTTAGTATGATTTACGGACCGAGAATCATTTACGACTATTAGTGGTGTTCTTTGATGAACCTCTTTTTGGTTTATAAAGCCATAGATTTTTCTCCGTGCATGATACATTACAAGATTTCAAACATTTGTCAAACAAGTGGTGATGATATAAAAAGTAAAGACATTTGGAGAACTGCATTACACAAGGATGACCTCAATGTAGCCCTATGATAGAAGATAATATGCTTAAAGAAATAAATAATTTGGGGCTAGTTGTGGCTGGGCCTTGCCACAACTTGATGGATTTTACGATCATTTCTAATTCATGGTCAGCTTTACTGAAAATGTTAGTCCGAGAGCCTGATGGCATTTGGTCACAACTCGTGGCACATGTTTTGACAGCTTAAATCTGCACTGACACTAAAATTGGTTGTCAGCTACGTGTTGGCACACACTATAACGTGGCAGACAAAGATTTTCCGTGTCAGCGCGTGTAAGGCTATCGATTTAAGTGGTCAAAACTTGTGTCACAAAGTCACTAGTTATAGTCAGGCTGTCGTACTCAACGTTTATTGTGGAATCTTGAGGAAAAAACTTGTGAGACATGCTCAAATTCCGCCTTGTTAAGTGGCCCATCAGATAAATTAATGAAACTGGTAATCAATTCGAAATTTCATTTTTAAATCGTTTGTCGACCGGTTTCAACCTTCGAAAAATCATTACAAATGCGATTAGGACAACGACGGTGCTTAAAGCACGTGAAAACATCATGAATTAACCAAAGAGCAGCTCAGCGAGACTAATAAAGCCTAGCCACCAGGTTTGTCGGGATTAAAAGGATTCGAGACTCAAGACGTGAATCCGTGAGGGATTAACAAAGAGTTTTACTGCACCCAAGACTAGGATAAGATTAGTGCGGCTCCCGTTAAGCCACTTATTTCCGCTGTAAGACGTTCAGGAACAAGACTGCTGACGTCCACGGCGAAATAGATTTTTTACTGCTTTTAAGCGCTCAGCCGATAGGCAGCGCTTTTTGATTTCGACTTGCCTCTAAGTACTAGTATACTAGTGCTAATGCGTTTAAATGGCGCACCAGCTCATCGATGTGTAGGCTTTTGGGGGGGGGGGGGGGGTCCATTTTTAAAATAAATAAAGCTGTGAAAACTGTATTTTATGCTTTTAACGTAATGCGCAGGTAGTTTCGATCCTTTGTCTATAAGAAAATTTCTTAGCGGTAGAGTAATTCTTATCGAAATTGATCGTTGAACTCAAATGAAGCCTAAAAAAAACGCGCCTGATGAGCTCAACGGTGAGCTCATTTTCGGGAAACAAAAATACGCGTTTACGGTTTCCTTGGTAACCTTTGTTTGCTATCAGCTGATGTTTTATTTCCATTTCCCAGCCAAGTCGACGGAGTTTATACTTCCTTTCTGCACTAAATACATTGACTAACACCTGAGCGCTTTTCTAATACGACAGTATTAGAACTTTCCCGCTTGTTTTTAATTTAACCCTGAGGAGAAAACAGTGAAATTTCGAATGATTCCTGCGAACACTGATTGTTAATTACTCAGTAGTGGATCCGTTTCACCCGAACAAAATACAGATAAACGAGTTGTATGTATTAGCTAAAGGCGCCAGAGGCGGATCCAGTAGTTTGGCAACATCGGATCTCCTCCATTTAAAGCTATATTAAAAAATCGATTCTTGTCGGAACACCTGGCCCCTCCAAGAATTGATATATTTCCATGGGTTTGAATGGAGAAAAACAATGTTGTCGAATTGTTTGATCCGCCAATGATGAGGCACAATTCCGCTTCCGATCAACACTACTCAATCGTACCGATGTTGACAATCAATACGCTAAAAATGTAGAAAATAACACAATGAGAGCTGTACGCGGAGAAGGAAAACCGCAAAAGCGCCTTCAGCATAGGTAGATACCACCTGGGGCTACAGCAAAGGCTGTATAATTGCATCCCATATTACGTTCTCATTATTAGTATACTTATGATATTCAATGCAAAACTACCTTGTTGAAGATATTAATGAACAGTACTTGTTCTATGAATCCACTTCAAACAACCCCTTCGCGAACATGGAATTATAGATCTATGTGATTCTTTGAAAGGACCTGGCAGTCCTAGCAATTAGGTTGATTGTTTCTTCGGAATTTGTTGCAGTATGAAGGAGGAGTGCTGGAGATGTTTCTAACGGAAAGTCAGAAGCATTATTATACTGCTATGAAGAAACTAGGTCGTAAAAAACCCCAGAAGGTCATAAAAAGGCCGTTAAATCAATTCCTCGCCATGTTTTATGATCTTTCGAATTCTAGGAGGTAAGGTGTTTTTTTATGGATCTTTGTACTGCATGCTTTCACTTTTAAACTCGTTTAAGGTTCTCCCAGTCCGTAACAAAAATTTGCCAGCGCAGTGCCTTTCGTAAGGTCTGATACCCACACCAATACAAGTTTATATTCAGTTTCTAGTTTTTGTACAAGTATCGGAACTTCCTGAACTGCGAGATTGAAAGGACTTCTAAGGCCCTCGTAACTTTTGGGCTATAAAGAACAAAAAGTTGAACATTTGAACTGAAAACCATTTTGCCATGCTAAAGAAGATTGCTGTGTGAGCCCTCAGACGTTGCCGTATTTCATTTAAAAAAACGAATTTACCTGGAAAATTGTTCTTATTTTTCTTCATAATGTACAGTTTTGTTAGTAATTTCATCTAAAATATCTTCAAATTTCAAAAAATAGCATGCATAACTTTCCTAAAAAATACGGTCTTTATCTGTTACTACAATACCGGAAAGAAAAAATCAATAAAGGGAAACCTTTACGTAACTGATTGCAACGCATGTCGATGTACCCGAACTAATTGCCATTATCCTAAAATAAGGTTGGCCCCAATGTTGGTACAAACATTTTAATTTAAGTTGAGACACTAAATGTGATTGAAAATATTGGGTCGCAAAAGCTGCAAACAACTGTGATGGAAAACAGACTTTGCACGCTTTGGCGCGCCCCGGCAGTCAAGCCTAGAAGCAGATGTGCCTGATAATTATCGAAAACAATTGCAACAAAAATTGCCTCGACAGGATCTAGACAGGGATTATTTTTTTTTGTATTTTTTCCAACAAATATAATGTAAACTAAAACCTATTTGAATTTCTCTTCTTTCCCCTTCAACCGGTTCCAGATATTTCATTTTAGTCAGAATGTAAGTGCGAGAATTAATCGTTCTCTGAGAAATGCCGTATAAATTAAGCGACATTCCACTGCCGCGAGTCCGTTTCTCATGCACCAGCCCTGTGAAGTTTTGCACGATGGCTAGCGATAGTTTGTTCTCCTTAAAAAGCTTTAGATTTTTAAAATTGGAGCAGTGGTTCAAAAAATATACGCTTTTGAACATGAATGGGACAAGAGTCAATTTTGTGTTTATTTCGCCCAAGCTGGACATGCAAATTAAGAGATTCGTATTTTCTTTTAAATTTCTAGTTTATTTGTTTTTCTGGCATTCGACACGCCAAGGATTTAAACATTTTATTTTTTCACTAAATGGTTGCATAATCAGGCTGGGGCAGGATAAGCGGTTGTATAACCAGTTGCATGACTGCCAGGACAGTTATCACCGATTATGTAATCACATCACGCCACCCTTCATGATTTTGTAACCACCCTTATAAATACCGCGGCAGGAGCCATACTTTCAGTTCAGTTGCTATTTCTCGTTCAAAGCACTCACAGCTAGCACGCCCGTCTAAGGCTTCTTCAAGAGGCACGCCCGTTTACGGCTGCTTTCTTTATGCTTTAAAAGGCACGCCTGTCTAAGGCTGCTTTCCTCATGCTTTAAGAGACACGCCCGTCTAAGCTGCTCTTCTTTGGCGCGCACGTCCGTCTAAGACTGCACTTCTACTTATTTTAGAACCCTTTTCATTATATTATTTTCTCCATTCGTTCTCTATGATGAATTTAGAGTTTCATTTCTATACGGGCTCTGCTACTATCCCGTCTTTATTCTGAGAGAACTTTAACAACTTAACAAATTGATCCGGCAATTCATTTCCAAAGGAGCCTTTGAAAAAAGGCCCATTCTGATTCATGGTCCCTCGGGCCGGATCAATTTAACTCTAATAACGTTGAGTCGAATTAAAGCGCTAGGAAATACTGTCTCACAATTTGTAACTAGTAACTGGCGGTTACTCTTCATTTTTTTTGTAAGTTTATTTTTTCTGTCAATTTGATTACTTAACCAGGATGACAGGAAATTCTAATGACGATCCCAAGGGATCTCAACAGAAACACGCTTATGACAAGCTGAAAATCCTTTCAATACAACGAGAGGACATTTTCGCTCGAGTTCAAGCTCTAGCTGATCGAATGAATGCTGAAATCACTCCCGCTACCGTGATTCGATTTCAATATGTCGTTCAACGTATCAACGAGTTGCAGACTAAAATGGATTATCTCCGAGCAGAAATTTTAAGATACAACTCTGAAGTTCCAAAGGAACAGGCGCTCCCCGTCGATGCAGCCCAAAATGCTTTTGAAGATTTAGTGATTAGTGCCCAAATACTGTACCTCAAAAATAAGTCTAAAGCTGAAGAAAAGTCAAAAACTAGTCCAGCTGCAACTGAGGGAAAAGTTAAAACCCAAATAAGGTTGCCTAAGCTGGATTTACCGAAATTTACGGGCAAAATAACTGAATGGTCGGTTTTTTTACAATTTATTCGAAGCTAGTATAAATAAATCTAACAATTTGTCAGATATTGAGAAATTTCAATAAATCTGTTCTGAAAAGAGATAAATCTGCACCGCCCAAAGCCAAAAAAGGCGATGCCGGAACGAAATCTGCAAAAAAGAATGAAAAGGATCTAAACTTGACGGCGAAGCCCGGCAGTTAGTGGGAACGTTAGAATTGACTGGCGATAACTACAAAGCGGCATGGGAGGCTCTGTGCTTGCGCTATAATAACGATAGGAGACATATCCACCATCACCTCAATAGTCTTCTAGAATTACCTGACGCCAATCAAAGCACAGCGTTGCCTGCTCTCTTGTGCAAAATTTGTGAACACTCGAATGCATTATCCGCACTCAAAATTGAAAAGGATTCTTACTCCATTCTACTAACAGCGGTAGTAATTCGAAAATTATCATTAGGTCTCAGAAAACGTTTTGAGGATAATCGCGCGGATTCCAAAACTTATCCAACTTTCGGCGAACTCCAAGAATTTTTACAATCCGAATGCTCACCAATCGATAACTACACCTCAAGAACCATTTATTTGCATTTGCATTTCCATTTATTTGCCGCAGAGTGGGTACACCTGATGTACTGCACTTCGTCAAATAGATCTTAAGTGTGCAACATAACCCACGTATTACATCACTTTACCCTGACTCCTGACTCCACTGAGTCAATTGAGCAGTTACCGGCACGAACTTGGCACATCTTTTAGGTGCGCTGAAAAGTTCGAAAATTGACGCTTGTCCCATTCAGAACACTTCATCAACTTTTTTCTCGAACTTGAAATTCCTTTAAGCGTCGTTCCTACAAAGAGTGTCTCAATTCACAGTGTGTTGCCACTTGCGCATATTCTCACATTCATTTCGCATTTCCAAAATTGTTAACCGATGTCCGCTCTTTTTTATGTTCTAGATTTGAAATCGCAATCTTTGTACTAATTTTTTTAAATATGTTAAGTATGGGTATAGAACATTACAATCAAGACCACGCAATTTTTTTTGTACTGGAAGTTAGCAACGCTTTTTTTACTACTGTTTTCGGCTTAGGTGAGTGGTGCAGTCATTATTGCTTTTGTTTATGCTCAAGTGATAATATAATAACAATAATTGTGATATCCAAGAGCGACGGACAATGGGTCATTTCTCGTTGTCCGCTGAAACTGCGTATTCGATTAGATTCAATACACGAGAAATAGGGCAAACCCGAAAGGATGCCGGGGCAAAATATTACGACGGACAAAACGGTCATACTAGATCGGAAAAATATCTTGGAAAAAAAAACCGATTTAATTTACATATTGACTCAAGGATGAAAATTCTATAAGAATGAGTATCTTATCTTTAGATTTCGTATCGACAAGCATATCATTCGTTGTATTTTTAATATGAATGCTAAAATAACTTGGTCCTTATTCTTTGCGAGCAATATGGGCACCCTTTAACAGAAAATACGTTATTATTTGGCAGGTATTATCCTATATCTTTATGATGAGAAAAATTAAGGGAAAATTTAGGAAAGAGACGAAATACGGCATTAACCTCTCATGCAAGAGTTAAAGAATCTCCAAGATTCCATTGAAGAATGGTTGGAGTGGTGCGGAGTCTATCTTGAGTACTTATTAAACAAAATACGGTGAATCGTATTATTCTACATTATAGTGATTCGTATATCTTCAATACACCTTTCAACTATCGCTGTAAACGGTTGATTAAAAACCATGGGCTTTTCACTTTACCGTCACGTTATATATTTGAAGGTATAAAACACGCCATTGACGATACTGCGATTGTTAGACCAACTAATTTAATTCCTAGGCATAATTACAAGTCTAGACATTAAAACTTCTCTAAAAGTCTCAAGAATTCAACATCAAGTTCACATAAATTCAATTGTTTCCTGCATTAGCCTCGAATTTGAGGATGATAGACTTGTATCTTGGCTGCTTAATTCGCCAATATCATCACCTTCCGGTCGAAGTATCGCAAGCGCCATGTGACATTACAATATTTCCGCCTCCACTTTATTTTTTTACAGAGAAATTCTGGTTGAATATGTTTTAAAATGTCACGATATTTTATCGGCAGCACAAAGAAAATCCAGTGAAATTTTTGGACAGCTTCGTTGAACAATATCTCTGTAAAAATAAACAAAATAAAATAAAATAAAATAAAATGGCGGTGACAATGTTGAAAAGTCTCTCGGCGCTCGTGATACTTAAGCCGGAGGGTTCATAGAACCAAAGAACAGGTATCCAGGTCATTGTGTACCAAAGAACGAAATGATAAATAAATACCACAGGAATCAGAGAACTTTGCTCTTGGTGTAGTTTCCGAAGATAAAATGGAAGTACTTTATATTAATGCCATAAAAAGGACAAGCTACAGGAGCGGCTGGCCGCTCGCATCACATTTTCCACAAGTTAGAATGAGGGAGCGGAAAGAATACATGGTGGTTGCTTTGCTTTCAGAGGCCTTAGTGAAAATGATGGGTCTGCGGCATCATTATTTCACGGTCCCGTGGAACATGTTCGACTTCCTTTTAGTAATGGCTTCAATTTTGGGCATCTTGATGGAGGATATCATGATAGATTTCCCCGTCTCGCCCACACTCCTCAGGGTAGTCCGAGTCTTCAGGATCGGCCGGATACTGCGCCTCATCAAGGTTAGTCCGAAAAATCATTCAAACCCTAATTTCTCCCTAAGCTTTTGACACTCCCAATTTGTAATTTTAGGAAAGAGTAGAATGGGACACAAAACTAGTAGAAAAATAAGGTAGTACGCGCATGCTCGTTCCTTGAACTGCTCCACCCCTCACAACGAGCCCCATGTGCTTATAGATGTGATTAAAGAAGGCCTTTAGTACAATAATCGTTACAAACGTCATGTTTATGAAGTTTTGATATGTGTTGAGTCGAGTCAACAATAAAAAGAAATTATCTTTGTAATAAGGATAGAATATTATTTTAAAAAAAATAATTACATGAGATAAACAGCCGGAATACAGAAAGGGTGATTTTGTTATAATGAACTTCTTTATGTCTCATTGACGTTGTTATGACGTTGTCCGGGTGCCGCGGATGACTGTTTTCCAAATTTAAGTAAAGTAACTGCGCGTCGTCTATTTTTCTTTAATTAACCTCATTCGCGTTTCTCGTGACCTGTCATGGCTGCCGGCGGTCCGAGTGCCGCGAATGACTTTTCGATTAATCTTTTTCAGAAGAAACAAGCATTAAACCTTTCATTCTGTGTGAACGTAACGTAGTCTCAATATTTTCTGTTCACAGGCCGCCAAGGGAATCCGAAAATTACTATTTGCCTTAGTGGTGTCTCTGCCGGCCCTTTTCAACATAGGCGCACTTTTAGGTTTAATTACGTTTATATACGCTATCATAGGCATGTCACTTTTTGGACACGTCAAACAACAACGAGCGCTGGACGACATGGTCAATTTTACCACGTTTGGTCGCAGTATGCAACTTCTGTTCAGGTAATATAACATTCCACTACATTCACGTTACTTTTAGGATACTATATTCACCAGCGGTCGTTAGTTCCTTCAGTCAGCTAATCCGTCAAGCGGGCCGATCATACGTAGTAGTCAAAACGATGGACAAAGAAAACATACGTGACATGGAGCATTCCTATTGGTTGAAACAGGTGGTTGTTACAAACTAAGAGAGGAAATGATAGACTAACTTTGGGGTCTCTCGTGGGTTGCCGTTAGTTAGTTTATTACTTACCCTCTTTGTTCATTGTAACCACCCGCTTCCACCGATAGAATCGCCTTATTTCCCTTTTGTCTTCTGCGTCCATCGCTTTGTCTAAAGATTTCAATATCAGCCCGCTGGGTTAACATTGATTTCATCTTCTTGATTTTTAAATATTTTTCTTGCTTTCTTCACCCTCTCCTTCTGTTCTGAATAATTGTTGAACGCAATCAGTGTCTCACGATCAGTTGAAAGTCCTTGATAAATGAAACGTTCCTGACGAATGGTTATAATGCATACCTCGATAATACGATAAAAAATATTGAAGGAGTTTGTTGTTGTACAGTTGTATACTTCTTGGTACGAATTTAACTACGAAAAGACTCGTCGAGGAAAAATCGTAATTCATAAAAATATGATGATTTCATATATCTTTGTTACAAAAAATTATAAAAAAACTGATTTAGTGAGAGGACCTAACTACTTTACAACGCTTTCTGCGATCCGAAACGCGTTACAAGAAATGAAGCAAAGTGTGCGTGAGTGCTGACATTACTTCTTGTATTCAATCCTGACAATGTTTTTCATGAATAGGCTGTGCGCCAAACTCAAGGCACTCGTGCTTCTTTCAGCAGCACCGATACCAATGAATGTTGGTTGTCTCTTGCAACCAGACAGGGAATTGTATCGATCGGTTTTTGAGTTTCAGGATTTCCTTACGCAATACTTCAATGGCAAAATCTTTGTACAACTCCATTTAAAGATCTCCTTTAAAGTCATACCTCTGGGGAATTGGCGAACACACTCCCTTAGATTTTTCTTCAGATTTTCAAAAAATGCTTATTCATTACACATTTTATATTAGGGCACAAGATTTCAGCAAAATCCGACTGTACATTTTTCGCTGCACCCTGCACCAGACACACAACGCTTTCCGGAAAGCAGTCGTGCGGTTAAATCGCCTTCAATTAGAAATGATACCATACCGCGACAATAGAGCAACTTTAGTTGCTTGCGGCCCCTGCTCGTGCTGCGCTTGTTGGAACTACTGAGTTGAGCTCGCTACAATGTTGTCCTCAAGGTGTATCAGCTGATACTATTTAACCTCAGCTTTTAGTGAGAAAAAGTTTAGTTTATGAGTTAGTCACTTTTTCATTGTCTCTAATTGATCTGAGTAAAGTATTTGTAATAATCTCTTGGTAAGATGATATATTGATATTATTTGACGGTACATTTTCATGTCTATATTTCTCGACTGACGGTGGACCGAACCAATTGTACAGGCCGAGCATCGGCTATTATGCCCAATTCTATGTCTGACGGCCTAAAGTGATCCTAAAAGATAATATATTCTCTATTTTAACATTTTCATGAGTAAAGTTGAAGGAAACTGAGTTACTTATTTAGTCAATTTATATCAGACTGATAAATGGAAGTAATCATGCCAGCGACGCATCTCGTACAACTGACGAACGCGCTTCAAAGGACAAGTGTTGGATCTGTCCTCCATGACGGAGTAAATTTTTATTCGGTCTTATCGGACGAAAAGGATTCAAAGAATATATCCGGACCCATGATTGAACCCGTGAGTTACATGTCTTTAAATAATGAGACCGAGCTAGGATCCCGATCAGATATCAACGTTTCGACAATGAACGCACTAGGTATAGGCTCGTCTTGAAACCGGCTGTGGCGCGGCGCAGCTATCTGACGTGGTTGCAGAATTTAATTTCTGAAAGCCTGCAAAGAAATAATGTACAGAGTCAGAATCTGACGATCGACGGGCATTGGTTCCATAAGATGACAATTAGCGATGAAAGCAACCCTATCCAGTGAGTTAGCTCAAATGTATCTAGGTTTTCGAAGAGACCCACGAAATGAAAGTGAAAACTCCTTAGGCGTCGCCCGTGCCCCCCCCCCCCCCCCCCGGGACCTTTCGGCGGAAAATGAGAAGACACGCGCTACGCATCCGCCACTCGAGAGTCAGTCACGCATTCCGCAGAGGCCGAATTCCGCAGAATGCCGGAGTCTGGGATGATTTTGGTCATTTTTTGGGGGCCTGAACAAGAAAATTGGGGATTTTCGGGGATATCGGGAACACCCTTCCAAATTCTATTTTATGGCCTGGTTACACGCTTAAATTTCCGTCAAATTCCGATCAAAATGATGACCAAGATGGCGGTCGAGAGTTATCTAGATTGATGAGTAAAATTAATCAAAACAGCGTGTTAATTGAAATAAGCATGAAATAAGCACGGTTGTGTGGAAATCAGATGAAGGATGAGCCCCACAGCTCCATCATCTACCACCAAATTTTTGCAGGCAGCAGAAATTTGATGGTAGATGGTGCGCACCAGTCACCATTTGATCGGAAATTGATGGAAATTTGAGCGTGTAACCAGCACACTAGAAAGCAAATGAAGGTGACTGAACACATTTTCCCTGACATTTTCGTCATTTCCCCTGACATTTCCCGGTTTCCCCTACCCGTGGCAACCCTGTGAGGCAACTCGCGTTGAAATGATGCTTTTTGATCAGGCTGATGACGTCGGCGGGCTGGAACGACGTGCTGGAGTCGCTGATGGTGCAGCCGCCGCACTGCGAGATGGACTTCGGCGGCCTGCCCAACGGCAACTGCGGGTACCCCATGTTGGCCATCACCTACTTCACGAGCTTCATCATCATCAACTACATGATCGTCATCAACATGTACATCGCCATCATCCTGGAGAACTTCAACCAAGCCCACCAGGAGGAGGAGATCGGCATCGTCGAGGACGATCTCGAGATGTTCTACATCCGGTGGTCCAAGTAAGTCCGCCCCTCGTCCTCCCCATCCAGCGGGCTGATTATTGAAACTGATAGACAAAGCTATAGACAAAGATGACATAGGGAGTATAAAGCAATTCTATTGGTTGAAATGGGTGGTTCTCATCGACTAAGAGGGAAAATGATAGACTAACTGTCGGGTTTCTCGTGGGTTGCCGTTACTTAGTCGATTACCTACCTCCTTTGTCCATTGCAACAACCCGTTTCCACCAATAGGATCCCTCCAAATCCCTTTTGTCGTCTTTGTCTATCGCTTTATCTATCAGTTTCAATAATCGGTCCGCAGGACAAAGATCAACATCTTCCGCGGATTTATATTCAAACTAATACACAAACAGGGTCCAGTTAAAAAAAACCAAAATTGGGCATTTTCGGGGACTTTTTTTCTCGAAATACTCAGAGGAAGGAAGCTAGTTAGAGAGTTAAAAGGCGTATTTTATACGACTACTTTAAAAGTCATGTTGAACCGATGAAAACATCCGAAAAACCAAGCAACACTTCAGTTTTTCTGTTCCTGGTTAAACCACGCCGCCGCGGCTGGCGGGAAGATTTGTAAATGCCGGATTTTGGGACGATTTTTGTCATTTTTTGGGGACCTGAACAAGAAAATTGGGGGCTTTCGGGGATAATCGGGGACATTGGGGACTTTTGGGACCGATAGACACCCTGATCCGTTATCCTACCCATCCAGAGCGAATATCAAAATCATCCGAGGATTGATTTATGAAACTAATAGACAAAGCTACGGATAAAGAAGACACAGGGAGTATGGAGCGATCCTATTCGTTGAAACGGGTAATTGTTAAAGACTGAGGGGGAAAATGATGGACTAACTATAGGGTCTCTTGTGGGTTGCATTTAGAGGGTCTATTATCGACCTCCTTTCCCTTTGTCCATTGCAACCGCCCGCTTCGACCAATAGGAGCCCTTCATAACTCTTTTGTCTTCTTGGTCTATCAATTTCAATAATTGGCCCGCTGCACAGTTAAAAAAAATGGACTTGTGTATTATTGTGTAGTTGTTTTTAGAAATTTCAGTGTACTTCTTCTGAAAATCTTGGAGTAAAAATACTCGAGGTGGAGAAAAAGTGCACAATCTCGATGAATAAACACAAATAACAAAAAAATGCTTACAAAAATTACTCAAGGGCTCTTCTGACTGAGTGAAATCGTAGAACTTTGTGTTTTCAAAATAAAAACACAACACTTGCAACATATTCTGAGCTCTTAAGAAAAGATGCACAATAATATCACGACTCTGTGTTTCTTTTCATTAACGAGAGAGAATGTTTTTACGGTCCTAAGAAAATATTCTTACGTCGGTGTTGTTTTGCACACTCGTAGACTAAAACATCATGGTGCAAAGAGAAATAAAACACAGGCAATCTCGAGAAAAAAACTCAAAACGGTTGGGCACCAGAACCTCTGTGTGTTAAAATAAATTAACCAATTGGGAGAAAAAATACTCTACTAGTATGATTAAGTTCTGAAATGATGTAAAGAAACACACTACAAATATATGAAAGTGCACGAGTTTGTGCACAAATTAACAGCTCTGTGTGTTAATGCTCATTGTTCGTGTGTAAAAACACAGTGGTTGTGTATATATTTTGGTTCACGCATGCGCAGTAAGTCCCCGTCTCGCAACGCAGATACCCATGATCCTCAGTTAGAGCGTGCGCGATCCGCGAGACCCATGTCCAAGTGAATTGTGCAACCCAGGTCGAGTGTTCTTCCGTTGTATATTTTTAACGTATTAAGCATTCCATTGCGTGATATACTTATTGTGTTTGAACGATAGCATCGTTACGAAAAGGCTCCGCTGCCTTATACTTAGTGATTTATAGTGATTACGAATGGAAAGACGAATGAACAACTAGCATACACTGTTAAAAATCTTTCGGGAAACCCGGAGTGAAATGCGGAGTGACCTGAGATGCGCAGTGAAAATCACTCCGTCGAGGAGTTCGGAACTCTCCATGAAAGTGAATTGCCGCGATAGCGAGACAATGTCGCTGCAGCGAATCAGTTGTTAACTCCCCACTTTTACCTGGAGTGATTTTCACCCCGAGCAGAGAGTGCGCCATTGCGCGCACTACTGCACAAACGCGACCCATGAGAATAAGAGGCGTGATTTCAGCCTTATCAACCATCCGACCCTCGAGGCTCGGTGGCAGAGCACTGGACTATCACCAACGCGGCTCGGGTCCAAATCCACACGGGAGCGCTCGGAATTTTACGCTACAAATCGTCGCAGGATCTAAGGTAAATGGTTAATGTTGTCATTACTAAGGTAATCAGAATTTCAATTGTGATAAACTTGTAGAAACCCGTAACTAATGTTCATGGCAAGAACTTCCATGTCTATTTGACAGCGTGCGCTGAGTATGTCGTAGAAAGTAGTTCAGTTATTAATTGACAGATAGCGCTATCGGCGTGATTTCGTGAAATTTTGAAACCCTGCGCGGTAGCGTCGCGTGAATTCTTGTAGCAGCATATTGCCCCTTCCTCGAGCCTCCCCTCACCTCTCCTGAAATCACTCCTTTGTGTGGTGATTAGCACCCTGTGGTCGGGGTGCATTACACGCCGAGTTCAGCAGGCCGATTATGAACGATCGAATTCAGACGGAAATTCTGATCGATTTGGGGACGCTATCGATTTAGAAAAGCATTGCGCTTATGGGCCGGTCAAATCGATAGGACACAAATCGATGCAAAAATGCAGAAATACGGCCCTAAATCGATCAGAATCCCGAAATCGATGGAAATCCAAATCGATGGGTCCGGACCCATCGATTTGGATTTCCATCGATTTCGTGAAAAACCGAGTTTTCCATCGATTTGGGTCACGCTTCACGGGATAGTTTTAAAGATGGCGAATCTCGTGCTAGTCATTGAGAACTACGAAGATGTTGTAAATGAAGAGATAGAGGAGCGAATACGAATTGAGGAGAGAAGAATATTGAGGATATTACCGTGATAAAATTTAAAATTCATAATTAAATTGCCGTGATAAAATTTAAAAATTTCTAAAATGGAGCATACAAAATATGTAAAATTGTGAATGAAGTTAAATAAGTTAAGAAATAATTTTAAAACAACATATACTTCCATCTAACGATATTACCGTGATAAAATTTAAAATTCATAATTAAATTGCCGTGATAAAATTTAAAAATTTCTAAAATGGAGCATACAAAATATGTAAAATTGTGAATGAAGTTAAATAAGTTAAGAAATAATTTTAAAACAACATATACTACTTCCATCTAACGATAAATTGTCTATGAGCCCCATAAGAACAGAGAAGATTTCTCCATGACAGCAGTTTGAACTTTGGCCTGCTCACTATCCAATAAAGAATTTTAAATTCTGATTTCAACTACTTACACTTAAGAATTAATTAATTTGCCACTTATTTTTTCGCAAGACTATGAAGGAAGTTTGCACAAATATTATAGGGGAAAGAAGAACCCCGAAGAGTATAATATGAGAAGGATTTTAGCTTCATTGAGGCTGGCTCTACTGAAACAATGGGCTGTTGAGTAGAAAGCAACACGGAGATTTTTCATGATTTGCTTTTAAGAGGGGAAAAATATGATGGGAAATGTTCTTGATTTCAACCGCCTCAGCTCTAACATGTAAAAATACATACCCAGCAAGACTGCGGTATCTAGGGAAATGAATCTGAGAGAATAAGAACTTTACACAAAGAAACAGGAAAAGGCGCATGAAAATTTGTAACTGAAACACCGACTTAGATATTTTAATTGGGATGAAAGTGCAGGTATACAAAGAAAAATTTGCATGCAGCATAAAACTGAATGGAAGAGTAAAGATTATTTTGACACCACTATTAAGATTTAAAATATGAGATCTCTTGAAGACAGAATTGTTAAACCTAGCAAACAGTGCTGAAATGAGATGTATCATTTGAAAATTGAGTTCACTGTGCATGGATGGTTATGGAGATGTCCAAGGTTCAAAATAAAAATTGTATGAAACGTATAAAACTACAGCTAGATAGGTACTTACAGAAAATTTTGTTGCTCTTTGCGACATTCTAGTAGATTCAAGTGATGAAAAGGGAGTTGATGAAACTTGGTGGAATTAATGGCTGTTTACAATCAAGTTATAGTCTCCGCAAATCCTTAAAATGTACGATAGAACAAGCGGAAGCCATAATTCTGAGTGACACAGCTATTTAGAATTGGTGAAGTCCATGGTGACTTGCTGCTCTGGCTAGCAAGTGTTTTAAAACATTTTGAGTTGAACACATAACTGAGAACAACTGAGGATAAACTGACCGCTTGCTGCTGTGAGATTGGACTAGTTGAGCTTGTTAAAAGCTGATTATCCTGGACTTTAGTAACTATCAGGACTCTCAGAGCCCCCTCATGATTGCACAGTTATTATTGCTTGATAAATCAATCCATAAAGGGGCAGCATATCAAGATAAATAAACCTCTGGTTAGGCATGCAGTCATGTAGATATTTCTCTATAAGGCTCTCCTATGGGTTCATTGTCAATCATCACTCGGGCCCATCATGGAAACTCTTAGGGACAAAGATGAAAATCAATGACGATTCATTTAATCAGTAAGGAATGGTAAAACTTTCTTCTCAAATAGTTTATGGTATTTTAATACTACATGTGTTTTTGCACTGTTGGACCAATACGCTAGTACTGGTTAGCTACGCTAACCTAATCGCAACCAATGATCCGATGAATTACAGTTGTGATGTTATGCGCAACCAGAGGATTTTGGAAGTGAATTCCTTAAATGGAGAAGTGATATTATAAAATCTTTGACACATGGTACCTGAGGATGTGAGATATAATTACTAATGAAATCACAGATGATAAATGATTTGGAAGCTACCCGAAGAAGGTTATCATAAGTGGCGATGTCTATGATGATCACTCAGTATCCGGCACGAACTAGTTTTCGAAAATTAGAGCACGCACTTGCTAGGGATTACACTACAAATTACGGATGAAATATTAATGACTAAATGTGAATAAGGACCTCGTGTATCACCATTGAATAGCTTTGATCGGTATTCAGAGAGCGAACCAACATCTCGTAGATCCGTCACACACACCACTTTGCGGTTTGCTAACCATTTCTCCAAAGGATAGAATGTGATCCAAATTGACTGCCTTATAATGGAAGTATTGTAATGATCTAATTAGTTCGATAATATCTTCAAAAAGTAAAATAACTGACAAGAAAACACTCATTCACCAAGAGACTAAGAGAGAATGCAGGGATAAGCAGTACATAAACAAACCTTTCCGAATCAACCGTTCATCGCGCGCGCTTTCAAATATTTTGAATATTACCGCGAATATTTAATTTGACGGACTACAAATCATCTTTTGTACACTTTTCATTGTAATTCTTTCTTCATTTTCTTGATTCTTTTCTTATTTATTGGATCTGTTGTCCAAAAAACGGCGCTTCCACTTGGAAGCCATTTTTTTTTTTTGGAAATCGATCGGAAATCGATCGAAAATCGATAGGCCTTAAAATCTGTCAGAAGCTCCTCAAATCGATCAGAATTCGATCGTTCATAATCGGCTTGCAGGAGTGTTGTACCCTCCGCGCCGTCGGTCACTCGTTCGTATTTTCACTCGATTTTTCCATGGGCAAAATAGAGGCGAAGTAAGAGTGATTCTCACCCCCGGAATCTTCTAAAATTTCTAACAGTGTAGCCACATGGCAACACTGTCGAGTTTGGAGAAGCGTACATCCGGACGGAACCTAGAAATTTTTCGGACACGTTTTATCTGTGTACAGATGTATAATTCTCTTCCTAATGATTTTAAGGATCTACCTCGTGAAGGTAACTTAGTAGCAATTTTCTATCAATTGAAAACGTTCTGTTTAGTAGAAAATGCATAAGATTCAAAAGAGTTCTTAAAGGTGATTGTTCTTCTTAATCTTTTAACACAGCCTGCTTTTTGACATGCATCATAGCCGTCATTTGGCGGCATCTATGTATGCACTGTTGAATAAATAAATCTCAAGATTATGGTGAATATTTATTTAATTGCTTCCTGAACACTTGAACATTCGATAGATATAGAACGCCTTTACTATTGTAGTGCTACCTTCTATCCAAAGATTTGTTTCTATAGTCTAACTTAATGTTTGATTTTTTTATGAGTATGATACGAATTTGTGATGTTTGAAATTCTTTGATAACTGTTGGAGGGACACTAACTTCTTCCATTGTGCTCAGTGGAATTTGCACAACGATGTGAAAAAAAAAAACTAAAGTTTAAGTTTATATGGGAACTGGGTCAAATATTTACACAAGCCTTGCATATTTCTGAAAAAAAAAACTCGCTTGAATTTACACAAATGATCAGCGTTTATACTCAAATTTTGTATTTTTTTTCTCTTGAGTTTAGGAATAAATCGACAACTTCCGAGTTTATTCAAACTCAATGACTATTTCTAAAAACACAATACTAGGAATAAACTTCGGTGTTTTTGTGTGTTTATTCACAGGGTTGGGTTTTTTTTTTCTGGAACACGAGTAAAAATTGTGGAAAAAATTGTTTAAAAAACATTTACAATGATGTGTATGAATATCAAAGTATGGACTATTTTAACACAAATCTGTTCAAGTATATACTCGGGGATGTGTGCGAGTTTTTACGCTGACACAAGGCTTGTGAAATCATTTGACCCAGTTCCCGTATAAACTTAAGCTTGTGTATTTTTTTTTTAACTGTGTGAGCGCCAATTTATACTTCTCCTACTTCCAAGATTTTTTGAGCGCAGAATTAGTCGCGATTTAAGAAGAAGGAGAAGAGAAGAAGGCCAGAGAAAAAGAAAAAAAGAAAAAACAGGTTGATTTTCAACCTTCCCCATAATGCACATTGCAGTGGCCCTTAAACAAAATCAATCCGAAAATCTGTGTTGGACTTTTGAGCAGCGAACGAAACATCTCATCGTAAAATTATTTATTCGTGATCAAGGCTCTAAGAACCGAAAGCTCGCCAGGCTCTTAAGTGTGATCAAAATAAAGCTATGTTTTAGGAATGGTTCAGAAAAAATCTATTTCATGTGGGACCCTTCTCATCTCTTGAAATCTATTAGGAATAATCTCATGAAATGAGTTTTTGTGGCGCGGTGGTGTTGCTAGCTGGTCACACTTCAGAGTACTGTTAAAGCGACCAAAACGACTGCGGCTTCATCTTATATCCAAAATAACTCGATGACATCTGTATTTTCGGAGCCGTTTTCCGAAAATAAGGGTGAAAATAACCCTTCAAGTCCTCTCCCGATCAGTTTACACTACTCTTCTGATATTTAAAACAAAAGAAAAAGTTTGAAGAAAAAGTTTTTTCTTCGATGTTTTTTAATTTGTGATTCCTTTTCGGACGAAAAATGCCTCAGTTTTGGATTGGACGGTCTCGGATTTATAGTGTTGTATTTGTAGCCTCGTTCCCCCTTGTTTTTTGTTCATGTTTATGTTAAACATAAGTATTCTCGGTACTAAATTCTCATTTATTCCTTACCTGATATTATTCCTCCCCAATTCCTGATGACATGGTGAAAATAGGCAGACTTTCCGCTTTTTTCAGGTACGATCCGCACGCAACTCAGTTCATCGGGTTTTCGCAGCTGTCTGATTTCATAGCGAGCTTGGACGCCCCGCTGGGCATCCCGAAGCCCAACATCGTGGCTTTGGTGTCCTTCAATCTCCCGATAGCTCGAGGCAACAAGATCCACTGTTTGGACATCCTCCATGCGCTGGTAAAGCATGTCCTCGGCCATGTTGAAGAGACTGAAGAGTTCAAGAAAGTAAGCGTTGAATCCACTGTTCCCCTTCTTAAAATACTCGCTGTTCCGTTTGAGTTTTGTTTCCAACGTATAAAAGTTGATTTCGTTCATTTGTACGCAAATTATTTTGTTTTTAAGTTTTCTCCCTTTCACGTACACATGCTCGTATTGATTTTCATCTTATTAATGATGCCTGGAATTTTTTATATGAACGTTTCCACATACATTCTATTATTTCATGATTAAAAATTCATATTCATCCCTTACGCCTGGAAAGATAACAAGATTTTGCGGTTCGAAAAAAGATATTAAATTTTCAATCTGAAGTCCGATTTTCAGGTTCGAGATGAACCTTCAAATTAATTCATGGATAAAATGGTCTCGGCACAGAGAGAGAGAAGAGTTTCCAAATACAAGCACACGTTTCCGATAAGTTCACGAATTGATCACTCGCGCAAAGAAATAAAATAAGTATTAATACATGTTTTAAACGCTGATTCGCATTATATGACAGGAGAATTTGTTAATATGATCTACGTGCTATGCTCCGTGTTGTGACAACTAAAAAAACTGAAAATAAGGACAAAATTGTGTCGCGTGGTTCATCGGCTTTACAAAAAAAAGATAAGAGTCGCAAACATTCAGAAAGCACCGCACGAAGAAAATGATCACTCCCACAGCTAGGTCCTGTTTTGATGGAATATGTTCTAGATTTTAACCCCGAATATCCAGAACTTTAGTTACTTACGTAACTTTTGAACGGTTAGAGATAGGAAAATGAAACTTTGGGAATGTTTCTATATTAAAGGGGACCATCTTCTAGGGGGGTCAAAATTTTTGTCCCCCCTCAGGGGGGGCGCGGGGGCCCCCAACTTTTTTTTTTCAAATGGTAACCCCTATCTTGTGATACATCATTAGAAAGAGCATAAAAAACTAAGACTTTTGGCGCAAACCGCAAATCAATATCATAATTTTTGACCGAGTTATGATAGGTCAAAGGTCAAATTTGACCTTTTTTCAAAAAATCATATCTCCGGTTCAAATTATCGTAAAGAAAAAAACAAAACGGGAAACTTTACCAAATTGTAAGCACTTTTAAGTAAAAATCACAGAAATTACTTTAAACTAATTTTATGGGGGGTTTCCGACCCCCAAATACGTCATTTTAAAGGTCACACGATATTCTCGCGAAATGAGCCAATTTCCCCTTACTTTTCCTCAACATTATCATAGTCAGTTCAAAATTAGTTCAACATTGCGTTTTCAAGTCCCCAAATTTCGAACAAAGTTTTAAAAAAATGAAATTTCAATGGTTGAATTGAATCACCTTAAATTTCGTTTTTTGAACTTTGCCCGAAATTTGGGGACTTGAAAACGCAATGTTGAACTAATTTTGAACTTACTATGATAATGTTGAGGAAAAGTAAGGGGAAATTGGCTCATTTCGCGAGAATATCGTGTGACCTTTAAAATGACGTATTTGGGGGTCGGAAACCCCCCATAAAATTAGTTTAAAGTAATTTCTGTGATTTTTACTTAAAAGTGCTTACAATTTGGTAAAGTTTCCCGTTTTGTTTTTTTCTTTACGATAATGTGAACCGGAGATATGATTTTTTGAAAAAAGGTCAAATTTGACCTTTGACCTATCATAACTCGGTCAAAAATTAAGATATTGATTTGCGGTTTGCGCCAAAAGTCTTAGTTTTTTATGCTCTTTCTAATGATGTATCACAAGATAGGGGTTACCATTTGAAAAAAAAAAGTTGGGGGCCCCCGCGCCCCCCTGAGGGGGGGACAAAAATTTTGACCCCCCTAGAAGATGGTCCCCTTTAATATAGAAACATTCCCAAAGTTTCATTCTTCTATCTCTAACCGTTCAAAAGTTACGAGGGGGGGTACGGACTTTTGGGACACCCTGTATTATGCACGAAACAGATTGAAAATTTTTGTCAGCGAATGATAATCGGGTGTGAAACAAGCATAGGCTATACACGTTTAACAACATTCTTGAGTGACCATAGTTAGGTTAGCACCTTGTTGTTATAAACTTATTTTACCAATGGCATTGGTGTACGTTCTGTAGTAATACCTACCTAGAACTTTAAAAGCACTTCGTCCTGCATTTTAACACGTACCTATAATTTGCTTAATTAATTACTCGTATGCCTCTCTGCACGTTTCTTAACTATTTTGTTGGATTTATTTAGCATTCATTCATTCTAAACATACGTTTCCTTATTTTTATTTTCTAATTATCTTTTGTTGCATTTGACTTTTTTCGTGTGCTGGGCTCTTATGAACATTAACTTTGATGTTCGTGTCAGGCCGATGAATGGAAAGTTCGCTATTGGGGCGAATCTGCTAAAATTACGATGCTGTCTCCAAAGGTAGTTTTATTGATTGTCCTACAATTTTTTAAGTTCAGAATAATGGCTGATTAGTTCGATCAACTTACATGTCACATACCAGCAACAAATTATTTCAGGAATATTTCACTATTCTTTTGGGGGCCGACTGCTATTCTTGTAAGTTTAGAAATTGGAGTAGGGCTTGGAAAAATAAATCTCTCTCACGGAGAAAAGATACGTTCAAATTCACCCCATTTAACGATGTCACAAGAAATTAATTTCCTCAGTTGTAGATCAATAACACTGCAGTTCAAGGCAATTCAGGCAGGAGGTGGTAATGGATGGTAGAGTGATAGAAAGGGTTAGAGAATTTAAATATCTTGGAATCTGGCTGACTGAAGATTTGAAATTAAAAAAACATATTGATAGGATAACGAGGGAGTTTAGGAGTAAAATAAGTTTGTTATGGGGAATAAAGGGCTTTATAGGGAAATAAAGTAGGAAGCTAATATATAACTCACTGGTTGGTTCAAAGTTAAATTATTGTATGTCTTTGCTAGGAGAAGCAAATGAAAAGGAGATTAGGGCACTACAAAAAGGGCAAAATTCAGCCATGAGGTATATATTAGGATGTGATAGAGACTGTAATATCTTAAAAATGTTGAAAAGTTTAGGATGGTTGTGTATAGAACTGCTAAATAAAGTTAGGACCTCTGTAATACTTTATAAGATGAGGAAAGGGATGATAAATTTGGTAGATAAGGATATTATAGAAATAATGGATAGGAGGGTAGGGAGAAAGGTTGAGGTCAAGTTTAGTGAGGATAACCTAGTGGATCGAATGTTATTCTTTAAATGAATGAGGGATTACGTGTTGTTTGGTTGCCATAATTGGGAACAGTTGGATATTAATGGTTTTAAGAAAATGGTAGTTAGGGAAATGATGAGGTTTCAAGAATCTAATTGGGGTGATGGAGAACTGTTGCCCAAGTGTTATAGGTGGAGGGAATTTGGATTATGAAATAGGTTAGGGCAAGTACGGTTGGTAGCCTGAATTGAATGGGATTAGCCCTTGAAGGCTATTTGAAGTCAAAAAAAAAAAAAAAAAAATTAATGGTGCCAATTTACCCCCTCGTCAATAGTACGGGGATAATGCTCTTGAAGAAAGATTAACACAGTACCTCAGAAACCATTTACGGAAAAGGTAGCACCATTTTAAACAAGAAAGCATTTGCAATCTGTATTTTGAGCCTTAAGTAACAAAGTGGAGAAATGGAGCTAGGTTCACACCATTTCGCGGGGAAAACAAAGCAAAGAAATTCCAAGTGTCTTTCAACTAGGGTCACAAAATTTTTTGCAAGCTGCCTGAGCTGAACAATCTCCCCCCTCAGTCTTGTACTGGTACTTATTAGAGGGGGGGAGGGAGAGAGAGAGAGAAACAAAATTTGACTCTAATTGAAATTTTTTTGAAATTTCTTGGCTTTCTTCCCCTGCAAAATTGTGTGGACCCAGCACCATTTCTCCACCTCGTTACAAATAGTTCAAAAACTTTTTTTCCTTTCTTTTTTTTTTCTCGTTTTGAATCTTATTTAGCTTGTTTTCTTAACTTTCCTTACGCTCGGATTTCTTTCAGTTATACATATTGAGTTTTACATTATATTTTCATTTGTTTTTTCGCTTGTTTGTTTATTTATTTCTGCGTTATCTACATTGTTTCGTTATTATGATTTGCTCTTTATTTTTTGGTTGATCAATCGTCCGTTGATTCTTTCACAATTGTCCTCGTTTTAAACGGTGTCGGATCATTTGACGTCCCTGTAAGAGCAGCGTGAGGATGGCACTATCGTCGACGACTTTGAACAGCAAGTGCTTGTCATTTCGACAAAGGTAATTCTGAATACGGAAATAACTATTTCTCAACTGTTGGCTATTGCTTTTGATAATCTATTTGCGTTCTCGTGACGATTGATGGAATTAATTCGATTGCTTGAATCTCTTCACGTTGACATTCAAAGCACTGGGCAGAAATCACATCGCGTCTACGCCGGTAATGTGCGGCCTTCACGATGCTGTTTTTGTGCGATCACTTAAATTTGATATCTATCGCAGGTTGATTGATTCCCTCGGTCAAAGAAAGATTTTCTTTCAATTCCGGCAAATGGACCATTAGACAACGTACGAATTTAAGTAATCCAATACTAGTTTCTTAACCAGAATTTCACGTAGAACACGATTCACAAAACGAAAATCACTGAAACCAACTCCTAACGAAGATATTAACGTTTTTATTTCACATTGGTTAAGAGGAATTTGAACTGCCCGCTGACAAGGAACTCAAAGCTCTACGTGAGTCAAATCGAGCACAACAACGGTTTCAGCAAGCTTCTCAAACGAGCAATGTTCATTTCCCACCGTGTGTTGTTCAAACTATAAGTAATTTGCTATAGCTGGGCCAAAGCGTCAAGATTGAGGTTGCCAGATTTTTACATCGCAGAGACTGTCATGATAACGTTTAGCGCGCGATGTGAATCACGTAGAGTATTGAGTTTTCATGAGCGGGTGGTTTGAATTCACGCATCAAGAATCATTAAATATCTTCGTAAGGAGTCAATTTCGGTAATTTTTATTGTGCGCATCGTGCTCTACGTAAAATTTTGGCTGAGAAACATGTATCAGAATGCTGAATTTCATACCCTGTCTAGTGGTCCATTGTTATAAAGAGAGGGGAGAGTGATTGATAAAAGAAGAGAGAGCGATAAAAATGAGGTAAAATTTGATTTTCTCATGCTCTATGAACTAAGAGGACCACCCCGTGCCCCGTGCAGCGACTTGATAGTCGCGTGTAAGACCGATGTATGTATAATAGTTCATTTTTTCGTGGGACGAATTTGCCGCCGCGAAAACTTTCCATCGCGAAAAACCAAAACATGACTGTGATGCAACGCTCGCGCGGTAGATCCTGGAGACTCTAGGACATAAGGACTTTTCGGAAAACGCGATCGCCGCCAGAGAGTCCCCGTGCAGTCAGCTCAACATCCCCCCCCCCCCCTATCCTTCTACTCCTCGTCTTCGATTCGGAAAAATTCTAGACGACATACAAAGCAAAGAGATGCATGTCTCAGGAGCTGTTGCATTGTACGACTCTCTAATCGGTTTTTTGGAGGAAATGAAGACGGCATTTGGAACTTAATTCAAAACAGCCAACGAGAAATTCCGCGAGCTATGTTCTCTCGAAAATGAGAACAACGAAGATAAAATCGGGGAGGCAGACGAACGCTCGAAACAGCAATCAAACCCAGAAGTGAAGAGAACCAGGAAGACCAGGAGGATGAAGAAATCGATGAGCAAGTAGCGAAACGGAGTTTCTCAATACAATTTTGCAAACTCTGATTGATAACATAAAGAAAAGGGCTTCAGCCAACAAGAAGTTAGCTTTCAAATTCTGTTTTCTTTCTGAACTTCCCTCTCTTGAGACTGAACAGATTTCGAAAACCGCCTTAGAATGAGTCTATAGAACGCTTAAAAGTTTACTGAATGTTGATTAGATTTTCAATCAGAGGCTTTGGGAAAAACAGGAATTGTTGAGGCTCGGCAACATTTTGATGAGTCCAGCTGATGCTGTAAAAGTTTGTTATAGGTTAATATTCAGAGTATCAAGAGAAACAGAGCGCTTTGGCAGTAAACGAAATGAAGTGAATTTGTTAGGTGGTAAATTTCATATTAGTATTGTTATATTGTCTTGTTAATGTTGACCTAAGGCTCAACAGGAACAGGGATGTGAAAATGTACAAATAGAATGATGGTAGCATTAGAACGAATCTATGAAACGTTTAAAAAATTACTGAATGTTGATTCGATTTTCGATCAGAGGCTTTTGTCAGGGGAAAACAGGAACAGGGATGTGAAAATGTAAAAGAATAACGATGTCACTTCATTGTGTTCCAGCTTCAAGATCAAATGGATGTGAAGTTCAAGAAGCAGTTCCCGACTCGGAAAGAGCTGGAAATTGTGTCATCGACGCGGTTGTGGAAGAGACAGGACAAAGCGGCTCGCATCATTCAGCGGCACTTCAGGGAATGGAAAAGGTATCAGTATCAGTATTACCTTTATCGTCACATAAACAGACCTACGGAAACATGGAAACATGTAATACTAAATACGATACGTGTCACGCGCTACATACGCGACATGTCCTGAGGGAGGAGACCCAGGAAGGTCTTGCACGGAGAAAAAAAACTCGTGCGTGGGACCCGAAGTTTAGGTCATATGGATCTCTGAAGTTTTCAGATTGAGCATCTGAACACTTTAGGTCTAGCTGCCGAAGTTCGGATCATACATAGGGTGTCCCAAAAGTACTGCCCCTTTTTCCGCAGAGGGCGAAAGAATGCAGATATCAAAATGCGGTTTGTGTGAGGTTATAGTCCTAGTAATTACCTATAAAACAAGACCAAGTTGAGCTCTGTAGCTTAAAATTTGACCGAGATACAGCATTTTGAAAGTGACGTGTCAAGGTGCCGCCTACGAGATTTTCAACATTTTTTACGAAAGAAAAAACCAAGTTTAAGAATGAAACGGTTTTAAAAAGAAGAAGAAGCGGCCAGAAACATATGGCAACACTGTGTTTTAGGCGGCATTTGGCAACGTGTAAGCGCCCCTATGCAGACCAACGACAGGATTGAAAGTGTCCGCTAGTGCCATCCAAGTTGGTCAAGCTTTCCCGGCACGTCAATCTGAGTTCATCCCTCTGTCGTTTTGGAAGTTTCTTTCGCGATGAGTACCGAATTAAGAAAAGAACAACACCACGTTATTCGTTATTGTTTTCGTCGAGGAATGTCAGTAAAAAACACTTTTAATGAAATGAAAGGCGTGTATAAAGACGACTGTTTGGACAGAAGTAGCATTGGTCGTTGGTTTAAATCTTTTTCTGGCGGCCGCGAATCGGCGGAAAGTCCCGCGAAACCGGGCCGACCGTCTACCTCCACCACAGACGAATTAATCGGTACCGTTGCTGCTGTTGTTCGAGGAGACCGTCATTTATCCTTGCGTAAGTTTCAGGTGTTGCTTGACATCTCAAAAAGTTCATTGCACCGGATCTTAAAGGACCACCTGCAGATGCGTCGTGTCTGTTCGTCCTAGGGTTCGTCCGTAAAAAAATGTTGAAAATCTCGTAGGCGGCACCTTGACACGTCACTTTCAAAATGCTGTATCTCGGTCAAATTTTAAGCTACAGAGCTCAACTTGGTCTTGTTTTATAGATAACTAGCAACCAACCCGTGCTTCGCACGGTGATAAACCGTCATTAATGAAATTACACCATGTTATAACAATAACTTTTGTATTAATATATTTTACTATACCTATTATGCCCATATTTATATTTTTTAATATAATTATTCAGAAGCTACAAAATATTTTTACATATGGGGGCTGTTGTTGTACCCATCAGCAAAAACAAAAAACATGTTTGCGAGTATCAATTTTGTAAATATGGTAGTAATTTATAGACCCAGCAGTCTTGAAATTAAAAAATAAATAACTGCTGTAAGAAGATGTATTTATTAATTTTTGATAATTTTATCGATAATGATTATCCGAAAAATAATTTCGGACTTTTAAATGTAAAGTGCTAGTATTGTGATGCCTTGCATTTCAAAAAAGAGGAGGTGAACGGCCATTTTAACAGATGTTGTCATAATGGTCTTCTCAGACTTGCCGAGCCTGGAATCAAAGACCAACTTTGAGACCTCTTCTCCAAACCCATTTTCATGACCAACATTTTGAGGTACATCAGTTGTATGGCTTCTGCATCTCTGTCTGCTTCCAAAGCCCATATAATTTTGAACCAAATCTTCTGCTATCGAATACGAAAAATCATGGAGAATTTAAGTTTTATGTTGACCAGCTTCTCGAAAGAGAAAATACAATTTCAAAGGAAGTCTGCAACGTCGCAAATGGAGAAACGTCGTCTCTCATTTTGCCCAAAAATATGTATGTATAAAATTGAAGGCATTATGACTGGCCCCTCTCAACTTATATTCGTATGTAACGATAGACAATGGGACGCGTTTGCTACGGCGCCTTGATACAACTACACAACCTCGACGGATGTCCGTATTGCGTTCAAAAAATTGAAGGCGTTTTGACCCCCTGCTCATACTACCTGTAGTTGATTCGATCGACAAACGCGTTGGTCGGCGGTGACGGGGACTTGATGCATTTTTTTAAACTTGATGGATGTCCGTATCGCACCGACTGAAGTGCGAAACCACGTATCTCCATTGCGGTGTTTCAAAATTTCCGTCCTTAATTCATCTCTTCCATGAGAAACAATCCATATTTACGACTTTAAATTTTGAACCAAATCTTCAGCTAATAAATTAAGAGCAAATGACAATGTGGGAGACCACGCTTTAGCAATTCAATTACATAAACATGTGCAACAACTCTACCCAGAACATTTTCTTTTAATACATCTCTTAGTAATTGATCCAATTTGCAATGAAAAACTCGTGAAACTAAATCTGGACGATCTGCAGCAGTTTCTTTTGGCGCTAAAGCAACGGTTATTTCCGACCATTTCGGGTTACACGTCATTGTCAAAAAAATGTCTGGTCTGCCATACACGCGGACAATTGCCATGGCATCTTGATATCTTTGAATAAGATTACGGGGGCTGCCTTCAAAAGAAGATGGTAAAACTACAATTCTTCCAACATTCATATTATCGAGTCGTGCTTTATTCAGAACAAAATCTTGCAACCCAGCATACTGTTCAACTCTGAGTTCGGACTGATGCTCTCTAATATAATGAAGCCTCTCACCTTCGACACGAACATATAAATCTACAATATATTGTTGAAATAATTTCTTTGATTGGTGAATATGGGAAAATGTTGTTCTAATGGCAAGCCTGTAACACGCGAATTGTAGCATGGTTACATGTTTGTGATTTGGCTGCTTGCGTGGTCCATTATGCTCCATTTTAGGATCCCAGCCTGGTTCGCCATGAGGATATAGAGCAAAGGATAAATCATTGGATCACAATGAGGACTTAATACAGATATTTGGTTGGCAGAAGATTTTGTTCAAAATTATATGAGCTTTGGAAGCAGACAGAGATGCAAAAGCCATACAACTGTTGTACCTCAAAATGTTAGTCATGAAGATGGGTTTGGAGAACAGGTCGCGAAGTTGGTCATTGATTCCAGGCTCGGCAAGTCTGAGAAGACCATTATGACAACATCTGTTAAAATGGCCGTTCACCTCCTCTTTTTTGAAATGCAAGGCATCACAATACTGGCACTTCACATTTAAAAGTCCGAAATTATTTTCCGGATAATCATTTTCGATAAAATTATCAGTGCTCTGCCGAAATGGATTGAGGTTATTTCCCTGTTCACCCCTACGTCGTACATTATCCATCTCACTGAGATAGCCGTCATGTCGCACTTTGCGTCGCGCGGATAAATTGCGAGAAACATTGCCACGCTTCGCCGGACGCCCACGTTTTCGACTCCGATCCATTCCCAATATTAAACGAATACGCACACTTTACTAAAAATTCCGGATTCTTCATACACGACAAATATTAACAAAATTCAAAAGACGACGCGCACTGTACGAAAAAATCGGAATTCTTCATAAACGACGAATATCCATGACGACGAACGCCTCGGGCAGCCGAGTCATCAGCTGACCGAGAACGAACAGCACGGGGAAAACGAAAAACCGCGCATCTCCCAGCGGGACGAACGGGATAAGCGATCTTTCGGAGGGCGCGAGGGGCGCGGGGCCCGACGCGCGATCCCCGCATTTTTCCCGACCCCGCGGGACCGGGACGGTCCCGCCGGCACCTCCGACGCCCGTATGGGCACGACGGTCGCGGCGCAATTTCGAAACAGAAATCGGGCTTACGGAATTATATATTAGGAGGATTACAGATTTCGTGATTGCGGCAACACTGCTCCGGTTCGGAATCTCCAAAATTAGACAGAAAAAACAGCTGATCGAGACGCAATAAAAGAAGGGAAACCACGACGACCAAACGACGACGATCCATCGCGGAACACCGCTCTAACACACGGGTCACCCTTTTTTAGCGTGTTTTCAACCCTTAGAATCAAAATTTCGAAAATCGGACGACGAATTGCACCCCTTCAGCACGAACCGCACATGCGTACAAAGTTTCAAGGAAATCCGCCTTCGGGAAGTCGCTGAAACATTGGGTACAAAATTGGGGCCTCTCCTTTATAGTTTTAGATTACTAGGACTATAACCTCACACAAACCGCATTTTGATATCTGCACTCTTTCGCCCTCTGCGGAAAAAGGGGCAGTACTTTTGGGACACCCTATGTACATCTGAAACTTCAGTTCTTACATCTGAAGTACTTCAGATGTGAGAACCGAAGTACTTCGGATGTGAGAACCGAAGTACTTCGGATGTTAGAACCGAAGTACTTCAGATGTAAGAACTGAAGTTTCAGATGTATGATCCGAACTTCGGCAGCTAGACCTAAAGTGTTCAGATGCTCAATCTGAAAACTTCAGAGATCCATATGACCTAAACTTCGGGTCCCACGCACGAGTTTTTTTTCTCCGTGTGAAACGCGTTAGGCTCCCAGAAATGTATCGTGAAAGTTACATAAATGTAATTTTCGACAAAAATCATGCGAGATTATTTTCGTAGAAAAATGAATTGTTTGAGTCAAGTTAAAGACCTCAGAAATTGCATTGTTTGAGTCAAGATGAAGACCTCACAATAGAGTTATGTTTCTTCGAGCGGGAAACGACCGTTTGGATCGCATTCCGCAAAATCGTGAAACTTCTATTTTTCTTTAAAGAATACCTACTAGATATTATATGTACAGTATTAAACTTAACACAATTATTTTCCTTAAAAATTAATAGATTTTTTAGTGGAAGCAAAAACTATTTGCTATTCTGGGAGATTTTTTGATAATTATCAAAGAAGCAACATTTTAACAACCCCGTGATCGCGCCGGTTCCTTCTTGCAGAATGCGATGCATTCGATGGGAAGGTTCCCCTTCAAAATTCTGACAGGCAATTAGAGCGTCTTGGGAGCATTAACAGTTGCTTGCAACACGGTAAGAAAAAGTAACCAACATTTTGTATTAATATGGGTAAAACACAAAATAACCCAAGCCTTCAGGTCGACTCTTGAGTTTCCCGGTCTCTCCATTGATTTCTACGGCAAATTTCACCGCAAGCTGTACCAAAATCAACACAAAATGGACCGCGTTAAATAGAAAGGAACCAAGCCACACTAACATATTGCCTAAATCAAATGGACAATTTCATTTTTTACATGAAAACGGTTGTATGGATTATTGTGCAAATTTCAGTGAATTTTCTACAAAGAACGAAGCAAATTCCTCAAAATGTTCAAAGGAATCCGCACAACGTTCTCTGGTAAAAAGTTCAATTGCCCGGTTAAAATTTTGCAATAGCTAATGTCGCTTGGTTCCTTTCTGCTAAATGCGGTCCAAATTTAGGTTGCACCGAAAAAAAAGTGAAGTTGATAAACCATTCCGGATGTAAAAAAAAAGTGTGCGAGAACTTATAAAATGCATGCATTGCCCGCTACAGCAGTTACTTCAGCAATGCAAATATGTAAAACGAACTGCTGTGACGGGTAACTCAATACTTTATTAGTTCTCGCACTCTTTTCTTTACATCCAAAATGTTAAATGGACTGCACGTTGCAATTAGGAACTATAAATTCCGGCTCGCTCTAAAAACAACGTATGTGCCATTGGTTTCCCTACGTACATAAGTGTTTTTTCAGATGAGCCAGAATTTATAGTGCCAAATTTCAAAATGCAGTCCAAATCAACTTTACTTTTTTTTCGGTGTGGATTGTGTTCCACTTCGTATATTAGACCAAAAGTGTTACAAGAAGCACGAACATTTTTCTCCGTGAAGCAGTTTGAGCATGTTTTGGGTTTTTGCAGGCGAAGGACGGAGGTGGACAAGGACGACGACGTGACGCAGACGTCGTCCCCGGGGACCGGGTGGCAGGGGAAGCTGTCGGCGTTCCTGCACGTGCACCGGGGCTCGCGGGCCTCCTCGCGCAAGTCCTCGCGGGCCTCCGACGCCAGCGACGTCTCCGAGCTGGGCAACATGTGGCTCAACCTCCCCCTCCTCCTCCTCACCGGCACCCAGCCCAACGGCGACCAACTCCCCGAGGAGCCCACCCTCACCGCGTAAGTATCCCACACAACCAATCGCTTCACTCATGAAATTTATAGACAAAGCTATACACTGGAAAAAAAGTCTGCTACGGTCAAGCCGTCTCGGAATCTTAAGAAAAAATCAGCTTGATTCAAGAATTTTTATCTTAAAACAAGCAATTTATTGCTAAATTCAAGATTCGAGATTCTTAATCTCAGCTACCTTATAGCTTGGATCACCTGCGGCTCGATTGTTGAATCGTTATCGAATGAGTTTGATCGATGCTCCCTATCCTCACAATGCAATATATCGATCAAGGTCATTCGATAACGATTCAACAATCGACCCGCAGCTAGCTTGATTTAAGCAGCACAAAAATCTTGAGTCAAACCTGCTGAGTCTTACATCAAGCCACCATGGCTGCTAATTCTAAGAAGTTGTTTCTTGATTCAAGATTTGTGTATTTTTAGCCTTGTTTCCCGTTTTACATCCTTGTTTTTCGACTGATTGCAGGAACGAGGTTCACATAGCGGTGACGCGGCCGTCGCCGGAGACGAAGCAGCCGCCGACGAGCCTGCCGACGGTGGCGTCGCTGGACATCCCCTCGGGCTCGGGGCTCGGCGAGCAGGGCGTCTGCATCACCGTGACCGAGGCCTCGCCCGACTCCGGCGGCGCCACCCCCACCCCCGTCTCCGCCGCCTCCGCCGTCCCCGCCCACCTCCGCCGGGCCGCCTTCCGCCGCGCCTCCGAGGCCACCCTCGTCCAGGCCCTCGTCCACCGCGAGTCCGAGGAGACCGACAGCTGATCCCCGCCCCCGCCTCACTCCCGCCCGCGCTCCCGACGCCGCCGCAGCGCCACCACCCGCTCCCGCCCCTCCTAGCCGCCTCCCGCCATCCACATCCCCCCGGCAGCAGCGGGCCGATTATTGACATTGATAGACAAAGCTATAGACAAAGAAGACATAATGGGTATAAAGCAATCCTATTGTTTGAAATGGGTGTTTCTCATAGACTAAGGGGGATAAATGATAGACTAACTGGACCGCGTTCAACAGAAAGGAACCAAGCCACATCAGCTATTGCCAAATTTAACTGAGCAATTTAATTTTTTACGAGAGAACGTTAGTGCGGATTCCTTTAAAAATTTTAAGGAATTTGCGTTGTATTACAAAGAATATTCACTGAAATTTTCACAAAAATCCGCACAACCATTTTCATGTGTAAAAATAAATTGCCCTGCTAAATTTGGCAATAGTTGATGTGGCTTGGTTCCTTTCTGTTTAACGCAGTCCAACTGTCGGATCTCTCGTGGATTGCTTTTAGTTAGTCTATTACCCACCTCCTTTGTCAATTACAACTACCCGCTTCTACCAATAGGATCCCTCCAAATCCTTTTTGTCTTCTTTGTCTATTGCTTTGTCTATCAATTTCAATAATCATCCCGCTGACCTCCTCCTCTTCTCTCCAAGGCATCACGCATCCAGCGCAGCATAGTCTTACAAATTCTCCATGAATGTGTGCCTTTTCTCAACGTGCACTGGGAAAAAAAGAATCTTAAATTTGCCGCCAATAAGTATTTCTTCTTAAATCAAGAATTTTTCTGGTCAATATAAGCTACTTTCTTGCTTAACCCAAGCATTATTTTTCCACTATCAAGAAAAAGTCAGCTTAAAGCAAGAAAAAAAAATTTCTTGGCGGCAAATTCAAGAATCATCATGCTTGATCCAAGCTACTTTGTTTTCAGTGTGGCTCTTAATACTACCGTCACACACTGGACCGAGTCAATTAGAGAGGTCGGACATGAAATTTTTGACTAAACTCCGAATTTGAACGTGTCAGGAAAGAACGTGTCCGAGGTCGTTGAGGGGACGATTGGGCACGATATCATGTATAAGCAATTGGTATGGTATGAGCATGTGCAGAGAATGGCTGAAACCGGGTTGCCGAAGGTGTTGGAGTGGGTCTCCCCAAATAGGCGACGGAGAGGGCGTCCAGCCAAACGGTGGGTAGAGGGCATCCGTGAAGAGATGGAGAGATGCCAGCTTCCGGAGGATTTCTACCATGACAGATTCCTGTGGAGAGTAGGCGTCGCAGAGCGCCCCTGCGCGCCGTAAAAGCGGATTAAACACTGCGAATTTTGATGTTTAATTCTTCACGTTTTAAATTGGAAGGGGTGCTTCTACAAAAAAATTTCACGAGGAAACCAAGGAAACCACTTTCAGAACCTCAAACTTGTGGATAAATGGAGTTATAGGCGTTCAAAGTTTCCAAGTTTTGTCCGACTTCTCCTGTTGACTCGATCCACTGTGCGTCATAGCGAAGAGGGCCTTAAGCCCGGGCTGCCACCGAATTTGGAAAATTGAATTCCCTGACATTTCTCTGATTTTTCTGACACAAATTAGTGAAATTCCCTGACATTTTCCTGAAATTTCCACAAATTTCCTGATTTCCGAATATTCCGTCATATAAAATTCAATATAAGACTTCGTCATGCTTAGCGCATCTACGGCTTTCTCGTGTGCCTCGTTTTCATAAAAATGAGACGAGTTTTGCTGTTTTAGCTACTTCACGGATTTCATCTTAAAGAGATTAGACTAACTTTGAAGGAAACTCAGTTTCGAAAATTTGACCATTACGGCTCTCTTCGCTATCACAGTAGAATAATGGTCTGAGGAACTTGTCAAATCGGGCATTTTCTTGAAGGTCAAAGGTCGTGTCCACGCGAGCACGGTTGAGGAACTTGTTGGAACAATTATCGTTACCTTATTTCTGTAGTCCCCAGTTCGTGAAACTAATTTGTCCAAACTGCGCTCATGTGGGCAAAGCTTCGATGAAAATTCAATGTGTTATCTCTCAGCTTGAAATGTTGTGCATCCTGTTGCGTATGCAATACCTTAATTGGACTGCATTTTGCAATTAGAAACTATAAATTGAACCGCGTTAAACAGAAAGGAACCAAAGTCACATCGGCTATTGCCAAATTTTAGCGGGCAATTTAATTTTTTTCATGAAACCGATGGTGCGGATTTTGGTGCCAATTTCAGTGAATTATCTTCATAATACAAAGCAAATTCCTTAAAATTTTCAAAGGAATCTGCACATACGTTCTCTCGTAAAAAAAAGAAATTCCCCTGTTAAAGTTGGCTATAGCTGATAAGGCTTGGTTACTTTCTGTTTAACGTGGTCCATAATATTGTGCCTCAGTTTAAAACCATCGTGTGTACCTACCATTAGTTTCTCTATCCAGATAAGTGCTCGGGTCTAAGATGGGTCGGAAGTTATAGTTCCGAATTGCAAATTGAAGTCCAATTATGCCTTTAGACAATACCTACAACGTCAATTCTTTGTACCCCATTTGCTTTAGAGCAATTTGTAGAAACCTAACAAAATTTCCATTCTCTGTAATTTTTCACAAACCACATGCTCGAATTTCGACGAAAATTACGTGATTCATCGGTGGCTGGAAGATTAGCTGACTGCACAATCCCAATCTTGCAGGCAAATACTGCTCTAAAAATAAATCTGCAGGAGAGTGGATACTTTGCAGGGTTTAGTAAAAAACACGCGTGGTATGAAGGAAGAAGTTTTGTACCCTCTTGCGGAATTTCAGCTTTTTTCACTCCTACCGGACCACCCTTGAAAAGTCACTATTCCCGGACTAGTAAACACCTTGGAAATTGCGAAATCAGAGCTTCAAAAATTAATAAATATTTTGACCCACCCCCCCTAACCCGTCGATAGAGGTGTCTGGATCCGCCCATGGTCAACCATACAATGAGTGACAGTAAATCCATCGAAGACTTCGCGTTCTTCAAAAGTAACGAATCGACCAACTTTGAGGGAAGATTTTTAAAATTTTGGGCACCCATGATTTCTCTCAGCTAACTTTGCTTACTACGAGTAGTGCTTACTTGTACGTACAAGTAGTTAATTCTAACCGCAAAGCTCGACACAATCTCGGCGATAATTGGACGGAGTTAAACAGAGAGGAACCAAGCCACATCGGGATCGAACCGAGAAAAAGAGGTTTAAAGTTTGGCTCCTGCATAAGACTCAATGTAAAAAATAAACTTCAAGTTCAATTTCTGCAAAATTTGCTCCGACAAAAACTTTGAATTTTTGGCGATAGATGGTAGAGCAGAGATTGAGTTCAAAACCACTCATAACTCAATTTTTTCCAAAATGTGGGTTGGCTCCTTTCTGCTTAACTCGGTCCAATTATGACCACAGTTGACAGGTGTTAATGAACAAGATTTTTAAATTTCGAGTATCGATTCCCTCCAATAAAGGTACACTCTGACATGCACTCAAACCCCGAACGTGTACATCTTTATTCTGGGTCCACGTCACTCATTTCAAAGAGAAAGGAGTCGATAATGATGAACCAGTGGCGTGGCGTGCTTTGCGATATATCGATGGATCTGTCATTCAAACCTATGAAAAGGATCGATAAACAGGGTGTTCGCAGCCAACACCTTAATAATCGATTCTTCACCATAGCTTCAAAGGGAGATATATCGATGATCGATCATCCACGCCACGCCACTGTGATGAACGCGAGTGAGGATGTCTTGAAAAGATATTCGTTACGAAAAAGGAAACTATGAAATTTTATAGAAGCAGAAGACGGTGAGAAAAAAAAGGTTGCGAATCCCTTTTCAGGAACGCTGCCCATTTCACCACGTTTGCACATCTAGACCTAAAGATAGTTTTTATATTTTTGTATCATTGTAAAAAATTGAATAAACAAATGCATTTTTAGGAACACGATATTGAATTTCAAGCTCTAGTTAGGTTTCTCATAATAACGTAGACGATTCAATTTCGAGCTTTATTCTATTGCTTTACCCATTTTCTACTTCGTAATGACTTCCTTCGTGTGTAAAATTCAACTGTTTTATACATGCTTCAAGTTAAAGCTACTTAGAATTTCTCACCAACCAGACAATTTAGTACAGTAATTTAAATTAAGAACTAGAAGTATTTTCTGAGACCTCAATTTTGATACTGTGAGTCCTTAGATAAGCTTTCTCTTTTTATAAAACTTCAATTGTAAATTATAGGTACCGTATAGTAGTGGTAGTTAGATGCAGTATATATTGTTATACGGCAAATCAAGTATTGGCCGTAAAATTTTCTAAATTTTATGTAACCTAAGTTGTATTAGTGCATGAATTGACTTTTGAGGTGACTTAATATCCAATTTGAATGACAATACCATTTAGCATACGTCTGGCTCATAATCTTCATTCAACCAAACACAGGTTAAGCGGCTCAACTTGCACTTGTATGTTTTGAAAAAATTGACCAATTAATGGATCAGTGATCCTATCGATGAAGAAATCGAACCATTCCGTTCCTCTAAAAAGCTTCGAAACGAAGGAATAAATTATTTTATTCTGTAAGTTTAGCATGTGTTATCCATACATAACTGAACTGATGTTCGAATAACTCGAATAAATCAAATCCATCTCATTGTAGTTGTCCCGGAGGATTCTTAGCACGTGATTTTCTTTAATGCTAGCAACATGAGATCGATATCCCTTCGCAGGGATTTAGGCGCAATAATGCCGCCATACAGTCGATTCATGAGACACAGAAAAAAACACGATGAGTGAAGAAGTGGTTGTAAAAGTAGGAATATCCCGGTTGCAATTCATACGAATTCCCAGGCGTTCGACTGCCCAAGGATGTCACAAGAAAGTGTTAAAGCTTCCAAAATTTGGACCGAATTTTTCATAAAAACCAAATATGCTGGATTATCAGATCATCAACAGGTCACTGACCACAGCCAAACCACTAAGATTCATAACCTTAGATTCATACTTATAATTTGCTCCCCAATACAAAGAGAGCATTTGCCTCTGACCCGAGTTCCATGCCTCATTATTATCTACGTATTCTCCCTGAGTTTTAAGGACAATCAAAAGGTTCGTTTCATGAGTAAAAGTTTTTGCTAGCGGCCTTTTTAGAACGATATATTTTGTTTTCCTTTTTCTACAGTAATTAATTGTACAAGTGTATTAACGATTAGGTAGATAGGCGTATGAAACAAATTAATGCATTATTTACAGTCAATGAAGTTCTCCTCTCTTGAGTCGAACACATTTTTAAATGATCAATTTGCGCAAATGAAATAATTATCACTGCGCCAACTGCATCCATATGTTAGAGTTTTTAAATGATTATTATTAATCGATTTAATTTCATTTTTTTCTCATTTTGTTTGAATTGCTCTGATTTTAGAGTAATAACAATTGTTGTTTTTCAGCATTAATAATAAACTGTTAAAAAATGTATTATTTGAACTTCAACGTGTTTTTCATTCTTATTGCATAATTTAATTACACAAGCACCCGATAATGATTTGAAGTTACCAGACGAAAATGCAAATGATAGTCATTGATAATATATTAATACATGAATGTCCAAAGAATATGAAACTAAAAAAGTTTCTCGTGGAAAAATTTGATGTTTACGATTCTGAAGATGAGGTCTCATACGACATGTGGGTTTCAACTGATAGGACTCAACGGGCAACTTTTCATGTAACACTTGAAGAAAACATGTTAAACTTTGAAAACGTTGCTGCAAAGAGTCTGAAAGAGTTGACCCCACAATTCCTTTATGACCCAACAACAGGATAAGTATCTCGAGGAAAATCTGAAGGAAAACGAAGCAATTTAAGTCATTGATTTCAGTCAGAACTATTCATACTGTATTCAAGACGAAGTTCAAGAGGCTTCTTGGTTTCATGAAAGTTGAGATTTTTCATCTCTGTGAGTCAAGATATCATTAACAAACTAAGAAAACGTGAAAAATAAGGGTTTTTAGAGATTTTTTTCAGATCCGTAGAAACAATCGCAAATCGTTGAATTTTGTACAGTGACACTTTCGGAAGCTATAATTTTACAAAAAAAGTATAGGTTTTCATCCAGGGATGCAACGTTGCCTTATATAATATTAAAAATGACGAAAAAAATGGCTTACTTGCCCAATTCATTTCAGTATAAAGCAAATAGCATTTGTAGGCACGGTTGCATGTGACAGAGTTGTTTCTTGAGATGCATGATGATTCTTTCACTTTAAAAGTAATAGGTGCGGGGGGGGGGGGGGGCCTGCGAGGAATGTCTAGCGATTCCCCCTCCACCACACGCGTTCCCAAACGTTTCCTCAGTAGTCGGGAAATCAAATGATAACAACCAATCAAATGATAATGCGCGATTAGGGTTAATTATTTGTTGATAATGCGCGATTAGGGTTAATTATTTGTTCTTCCGTGTTTCTGTACCGGTCTGTGTCATTTTACCACGATAAAACCAAAAGTAACTTGGTGCGCCAATGGAACTGAAGGACATTTTAAAATTAGAACTTACCCAGTTACCGTGATGTTTACAGTTATTTATTGTTGGAAAAAAAAAGAAAAAGAAAGAAAGAAAAAAAAAAGATTTAAGAGATGAATATATTGCCGTTCGAAAACTAGCGCCAAATTGGTCGAGGAAGTGAAATATAACTGATGTGGATTTTTAATAACTCCGTTCGCTTCAGATCAAAGAATCTCGGACATTGTTCCTTAATTTTCAATAAGATGTTGAAGAGGTTTAAATTTATTTCTATGTGTGTTTCTGCACAAAAAGGCTAGTACAAATATGTCAAGTTTTACATTAATATTTTAATACATTTATCAAGTTAGGAAAATAATTAAATCACATGGTAGTAGGTCAAACTATCACCGTCACCTAAGCCATATACCATAGCGGCACGCACATGATCTGCTCCCGATCACAACCAAAAATGTGTGATTTTTTTATAGTTAATCAAGATTTACAGAAGAATCAGTAATAGTGCTTTTAACGCTGATCACGGTTTGTTGTTTTGCTATGTTGAAATACCAGTCTAAACAAAACCTAGAAGGGAAGAGACCAACCATGTATGAATTCTACTACTATAAATCCGATGAATCATGGACGAATGAAACACATCGACGTAAAATTCCATTTCATTCGTGAATTAAAAGAATGGGAAAAAGTTGTCACCGAGTATGTACCGTAACTAAAGAGTGAGTAGCGGATGTTTTGACTAAGGAAATGCCAACCCCACATTATTTTAGATAGAAATTAGGGGTTGCATTTCGAGGGGGGGGGGGGGGGGGTAATCGCATCAAAACCATTGATTGGGTATTTCGTAGAATTTAACCTTTCCTCCGTTGAATGATACTTCTTACCTCGCCATTGCCTTATTCTTACCCTACCCTTAGGCGATTTTAATGTAATTTATTTGTGTAAGTTTGAATTTTTTAGTTTTGGCTTTCATTATGTTATGTCTTACCTCACACCTGATTGATAAAAAGGGTATCCCAAAAGTACTGCACACTTCCTTTTTTGGAGAGAACGGTGAGAGCCAAGGACATGCGGTTTGAACAGGGCTCTAAATTGAATCCTTAGCTTGGATGCAAGATCAATTGCCAGTCTCTAACTAAAGAATTGCCAAAGTTATATGCCTACGAAGAGACGTGTAAGAGGGGACCCTGGCTTTTGCCGGCACCTCTTTTAGATTAAGAATCTTAAAGTGTGGAAAGCAAAAAATTAAACGCTTTCCGGTAACTCCGATCTACGTAGACACATCCGAGAAAAGCGTCTGGAAATCCGCGAAACCTAGCTCCTGCACCAGGAAAATTCGCGACCGCAAGTAGCGAAGTTTACACAAGAGCTCACGGAGGAAAAGAATACCGTTTGCCTCCCGCATCCTCCGTGCAGTTCGGACCTGGCACCGTCGGACTTTAGGTTACTTCCAGTACTTAAGAAAAATTTAAGAGGTAAAAGATTTAACTCGGTGGAAGAAAAGTCTGCTGTTCAGACTTTCCTTTAAATCCAACCCACAACAAGAATTTGAGAGAACATTTCTTGCCAAGTGGCGTTGCGTCAAAAATGAAGACAAGTACTTTGAAAATGTCAAAGTTGCTGACACATCAGACGAAGAGCATTCACTTTCCAAATTTCAGTGAGTTTTATTGGTTACTTTTTTGAACGAACGGGTTTTCTTCTTCTCTTATTTCTTCTCTCGTTTTCATCTGAATCGGCGAATTTTCGAAAGAATGAGCTGAACAAACGATTGAGCCAAATTTTTATATCTGCTTTAGTTCTATCAGAAACAAAAACTTTCATTATTTTTTACCAACTCAGGATGATCCTTCCCTTGACAGTGAAGCTACAAAAATTATAGCTGACAAAAAACAAAACAAAAACTGCAAATAAAACTAGTTTTCAGATACTAAATTATTATTCAAATAATTTTCTAAAAATAGTATACAGGGATGCATAATCTTCACTAGCCAAACGACCGGTCGGTCGCGTCGTTCGCGACCTGCGGAGGCAGTGGGAAAATTGCGTATAGTCTACCACATTTAAAAATGGATGATATAAAATTTATTACGATTTGATCAAAATGCACTCCTCTTATGTGTACCGAGCTGCCCTACACATTTCCAAATGTGTATTAAGATGTGAGCCCCGATACCCATCAGAATATCTGCATAACGTCATAATGCACTTATTTACGTTTGATATAAAAAAACGTCCAAACAGCGTCGGAACTTACCGAGATTCGCGAGTCAAGAGTCGAAAGCGGGTCTGAAGATCAAAATCCCCGGCCGGTGCAGAATATGGGTCGAGTCAATCAGCAAGGTCGGACATACAATTTTTGACTAAAATATTGCGATGTCGATTTTTATTCCGTCACATTTCAAATTTTAAATACTGCTACAAGAAGATAAGCTCACGAGGAAACCAATGGAACCACTTTCGGAACCTCAAAATTCTGTGTGAAGGGAGTTTAAAGCCCTTAAAGTTTCCAACTTTTTCCCGACAACCCCGACTGACTTGACCATTGTGCGGCGGGCTTGGGGAGATGCTTGAAGTATTCCTCCAGTTTTGCGGACGCTTAACGCCATCGTTTTTTAACGCGGAGTTCAAAGTTCCGGAAATTTTCTTCCGGAAAAAAGGTTCCTTTTTCACAAAGTTTGTCACACTTGGACTGCGTTTAGCAGAAAGAAACCAAGCCACATCAGCTTTAGCTAAATTTGACCAAGCAATTTAACTTCTCGTTAAATTTTGGGCGGATTTGTGTTTAAAATTTTAGGGGATTTGCTTTGCAATAAGCAGAAAATTCACTGAAATGTGCTACAAAAATCCCCTCAACCATTTTCCTGTAAAATAATAAAAAGCTCATTTAAATTTGACAAAAGCTGATGTGGCTTGGTTCTTTTCTACTTAGCGCGGCACAATATGAAGCAATACATATAACTAACTCGGATATGGGCCTCGAATGCAAACCAGCTCCGTCCCTTTTCCGCTGACCCAAATATTTCATAGCAAGAATAGAGAAGTTGGACGTGGTGAAACGCGTGATACAACTATGTATGCTTCCAAGTGGGTAAAGTTGTATATCCACAAAATGAAGGAGAGCGTCAACTCTAATCGGCTAACTTGGAGACTTTAACGCAAGGTTGAGAAAGTTGTGGAACGTATATCTTGACTTCCAATAACATGTAATGCCATATCCGCAAAATAAAGGAGAAAATGGTGTTCTCGTTCATCCTAACTACTCGGTTCGTCAAACCCAACTTTCAGTTCGTGTAACAGAACGTTCGATTCGTAAGACCTACCATATGAGATTAAAATAACTCATAAAAGAAGTTCGGTTACACGAATAAAAAATCACTTTGATTTAGAAACACTGAACGCAATGATTTTTACAAATACTTATGATGAGAATGGTGACATTATCTAAAAATCAATTCAAATGCGTTGAAATTAGGAGAAAACTACCGAGTAGGCAAACAATTTTGTAAAACTTACTGCATGAGTGTTAAATTTTTGAAAAATTACTGCAAGAGCGTTAAATTTTAGAGAAATATGCTCCGACAGTTTTGAATGTTATGGACATAAATGCGACCGCGTTGAATATATGTCGCAGGCAATTCACGATCTCCGGCGAATTGCCTAGGCAATATGCAAACCGCCTGGGCAATTTGCAAGCCGCTAGTGATGAACAAATTTAAAGAAGAAAGTCTGAGCATTTACCGATAGATTTTATAAATAATTTCAAATAACTAGAGTTGCGATTCAGGAGTTTGTCAAACTGTGCATTAATTGCCAGGGGAAGAAGCAGATGCCCCCTCCACGGCCCACTAAAAGTTGGCACGTACGTTATTACAAGAGTTTCGCAATTCGACCGGGGGCCTTTAGATGACTCTAACCTCCCTGGAATAGTCATAGAAGTTAAGAACAGAAAGTACGATGTTGCAATGGCACCAGGTGTGCTAAAAAATTGGTTATCAGAACCACAAGAGGTCCCTACAAATGAGTTAAACACGTGCGGTTTAAATGCTTTAAAACAAAAAAAAATGTTTCAGTTAGAGAATCAGTTGCCCACCACTCCCTCTTCGAAAGCCAGGGCTTTGAAAAATGTAACGAGGCGCTGTTCCTGATTCAAAGCTAATCTCAAGTGCAATAGCCGCGGCCATTCCTCTTCGTCCTGCAAGAACAAGTAGTTAAATCAAGTCATCGTAGTTTCTAGGAAGGTATTTTAATTTTTGACGCGATTTTAAAAAAAATTGAGTAAGTTTGGCTAAAAATAAAGAAATAAATGAAAGTGCGATAAAGTAATTAAGTGACGCCACCTTGTCTCCTGTGTCGTTCTTGCTGTACATTATCACGCAGTCGTCGTACCTGTTCCATCGTGCACCGCGAAACGTCAAATTAAGGTAAATTCTCAAATTTTCTTCACTAAAGTTCATCACTAGCGGCTTGCAAATTGCCTAGGCGGTTTGCATATTGTCTAGGCAATTTGCGAGCCGATCGCGAATTGCCGGAGATTGTGAACTGCCTGCGACATATAGACGATTACTGCGAGCATGCTAGTCATTGGTGACAATTACTGCGAACGCGCAACATCATACTGCGTACAGTAGAAATAAAAAACACATTGGATCTTGAGTCCACACTCTTGAAAACACTGACAAGAAAACGGACTCTTCATTCAATCAGATTAAAGCTTAAATCAAAAGGAAATCCGCTCAAATTAAGAGGCTTGGTTCTTGATGTATGCTTAAATCTGATTCAATCAAGAGTATTTTTTCTTGTCGATGTTTTTAAGAGTCTGGACTCTAGATCCAGTGTGTTTTTTTTTCCAGCGTAGCTCCGTTGTTACGCAAAACTGCGTAGGCCGAGGAACTACCTGCACCCCGTAAAAATTGGCGATAAGAGCTGCGTTTCAAAATACCATAGGAATTCTTAAAGCCGGCTAAAGAAGGCTACCGAAAATCATACACATAGCTGGCTGTAGAGAAAAATCATACGGCCGGGCTATACGAAGCGATAAAAAATTATGCGGTTTCTATCGCCGGGCTTTACACTTCATCGCCTGGCTGTTGCTTTTTCGCCATCGATTATAAAAGGCTATCAGAAATTGTGTAGAAATTCCAGTGCTTCGGAAACCATTAAGTTTGATACGGAACCACCTAATATTTACAAAACACACGTTATATTTTCCTTTAATACATATTTTTTTTTATCAATTAAAACGAGAATGATCCATACAGGATGTGCAAACATTTCAAAATCATGAGTTGAATAACGCTGACTCCGCCGGATTAAATATTAGAGCCAAACACAAAGCGGAGCGGCGACGCACTGGCGCCTACAAACCTAACGGGATACTTCACGCATTGCGCAACGCGTGAAGTATCCCTGTTAGGTTTGTAGGCGCCAATGCAACTATTTCACACCAGAGGTATTGCACAGTATCATACGAAACTGAAGGCGCTCTAATATATTAGGAATGGCAGGACTCCATCAAAAGTACGGAGCTTTCCTCGCAAAATAAATCAAGATACTACGGCCCAAAAAGAGAGCAGTGGTCCAAAAACTCACTAAGTCCTAGCATCCGTAATTAGTGACGTTTAGCATACACTTTATCGCCTGGCTGTGAGTTGCTTAATCGCCATCGACTATAAAAGGCTATAAGAAATTGTGCAGCCGGCTATAGAAGCTATTGGAGATCTTACAGCCGGCTGTAGGTCTATGGTATTTTGGAACACAGATTCTACTGCCAATTTTTACCAGGGCACCCCTAGAATATATTTTGAGAACATCATAAACGTAGATTTATAACAAATAACAAAGATCACGAATAATCGATAAATTTACGAATTTCTATCAATAAAACTGACCTCTGATGTCGTCCTCACCTTGGGTAAACGTTTCCTTTTCTTCGACCTCGTACTAAGCCGGACGAATTCTTCGATCTCCGGCTTCGCTGCCTCGATAGACGACCCTCCGATGACCACACCTTCCGAATCCGTAGCACCTTCTTTCGAAATCGTATCTTCCTTGACGTACAGCCGGGATTGTGGTCGATTGCTCCGATTGTAGAATCGCGTGCGGCGATGATTCACGTCATTGCGGACATCTTCAAATAAAGAGGGTTGCCAAAGAATACGTCTGAGATCTCCAGTTGCATCCTGAATGGTTGATGACACTACCGTGGGCACAGACTTCGTGATCGGTCGTTGAGTGAAAGGGGGAATTATTTCGGGGGTCAAATACACCGTGGAGGGGTCGTGACCTCTCCACGTCGGAGGATTTCGCGTGTAGAACATTCGTTCGCTAACCTCCGCGGATTTTAATTTATCGGCGGGGTGCGTCTGATAATACTTTTTCAGCGTCAGTCTATTGGATTCATTTATTTGCGTGTTGGTGTCTTGATCACTCGCATGGATGAATGGTCTCGGTGCTGCGTCAGGAAGAGAGGGGGGTGTCGGGAAGACCCCGATCTTGTCCTCAGAGATATCAGGTCCACGGACCCCTAGAGGCTTCCGGGAGATATCATCCTCTACAAGATCAGAGGGGAGGTGTTCGGGAAGGACCCCAGATCTCCGTCCTCTGAGATATCAGGTTCACGGACCCCAATAGACTTCCAGGAGATATCATCCTCTGCGATATCACTGCTTTTGGCATTACTTAGGATCTCCGGAGGCTCGGTTATGACATTAGTGTAGAGGGGTTCGACCGGGGAACCGCTAGAAATCAATCTGAATGCGGGGGACACTAGTCGCTCAGCCTCCGGTTTCCTTACGGAATTTACGGGCGAAATCAGTACGGGAGATGGTGTCTTAAAATGAGGTGATCCAGTTGCCTCCTGGTAATCTGGTGGTCCCTCGTTGATTTTACCTGGGAAAGTGGTCAATGGCTCATCATCGGGGGATTCCGTTGGCTCACGGCTACTTTGAACCGGGAAAGTAGGCAGTGTTTCATCATCAGGAAACTCCGATAACCTCTGAGTATTGACAGTTTTAAATACATCAATTTCTTCCACTAATTCGGTATCATCAGTTCCGTTACTATGAATACCAGTGCGCGAATCGTAGGAGTCAACCTGAGACAATGATACCTTCCGCTTGCTTTCAGTGGCTTCCTCAATTTCATCAGAACTTTCAGATCGGGTTCGGATAATTTATCACCTTATCCGATTCAACTTCGTCTGTTACAGTCAGGCGAGGAGGATAAAACTCTAAAGACGCTTCCCTTCCGTTGCTAGATACAGTACTATCAGTTGGTTTCACTCCCTTAACTGCCGACTCCAATTCATTTTGCAGTGTTGAACTTGATAGATTATCGAACGAATGCGGTGGCGTCGGGAACGTAGGGTAGGATTCCTCGAGCCCTTGCTCAAGTCCTTCATTCAGAGATGTTGAAGTTAACGCTAAGTCCTCATCCGAAACCCCCATCTTCACCTCTGAAGGAAGTGGAGTGGATTGGCAAGGTTGACAGATTCCGGATTCTTCCGCGAGGTTTTCGGTGGTTCTGTTAATTCTCGAATAGGAGTCTTTAGACGACTGCGAATACGTTCTTAAAGTTACGTTAGGAATCTCCACGTTAGTACTGATCACGTCATTACTCTTCGAGTCAATACTTTTCACGTTAGTACTCTTAACGTCAGTACTCTTCACGTTAGTAGTCTTAACGTCAGTACTCTTAACGTCAGTAATCTTAACGTCAGTACTCTTCGCGATAGTACTCTTCGCGTTGGGCCTCTTCACGTTACTACTATTAACGTTAGTACTCTTAGCGTTACCTCGAGTCGAAGGCGTTGCTTCAGTGATCGAGGGCAGCGCGTGGATTTCGACGAGATCTTCAGTTGGATCCGACGGCGAGGGGCTGACCAGCGCGTCCGCGTCCAGCTCATCTATAGCGAAACCATCCTCAAGATCGATATTCTCTAATTGCTCCAGATCGAGTTTCGCTAGTTTTTTAAAGTTTTCAATGGACTTAATGAGATTCTGCGGCTTCGAAGGGGACGATGCATCGAGAGCAGGTCCTGATTTACGCTCCAGCCGCATTATGTGTTTCCTCGTCGGGGAAATCGAGACGCTGGTCTTGGATTTGGTGCTTTCCTTCCCTCTTGCTGATAACGGAAGATACTCAGAAAATGCGCGTTTTCTTCTGTCATTATTGGATTTTATTTTTATTTGAGGTTTACGATAAGAAGGTGATACTTCGGGCTGAGTGTGACTTTCATAGGTTATCTGATCGTCGGAACTTTTTACGGTTCTCTCGTCTGCATAACTACGTTTCGGCCTACGATCCGTCAGCTGCGAAGGGCGAGGTTTCCCAACGCTCGTGAGCACTGACTTCTCCGTTGTAGCGGCGGACGGCTTCGCGCTTTCCGTTGTCGCCGTGAGGGTATGCAACCAGGCGGCGTGAAACGACGCGCACAGCTCGGATATCTTACTATGCAACTCGTGCGCTATCACGTCGAAGTGACTCGACTTGGAGGCGCCTTGGGAATACTGTCTCAAGAGACTCAGAAATGGATGCTCTACTTCGTTCGCTCGAAATCTCGTACCTTGCTTGACGAAGTTGAAAGCTTCGCGCGAGTGCGAGCCAGGCTCTGGATCGAAAATGCGGTGTTCTTTCGGAAGGTGCGAGGATGAATATTCCACCGGTGGTCCCATTCGGGACGATTGTTCGACTGATTCTTGAGAGTCGAGCTCGGGATCCGAGTGATCGGTATGCAACGTTTCCTCGGCCTCATCGTTGTTCGATTTGGCCCACTTATTGGCGATCATGCTCATCAAGGCGTCGAAGGCTGCCCGTTTTACACGCTGCCGCTTCTTTGATCTGGGATGGTGACGAGGGAACTCCGGCTTATCGGGATATACCGACTGTTTTGAGTGAGGGATTCTTGAATGGTGACGTGAGAACTCCGGCTTATCGGGAGATACAGATTCCTCGTAATGAGGAATCTTGGATGGTGACGTGAGAACTCCGGCTTATCGGGAGATATAGATTCCTCGTAATGAGGGAATCTTGGATGGTGACGTGAGAACTCAGGCTTATCGGGGATATAGATTCCTCGTAATGAGGGAATCTTGGATTGTGACGTGAGAACTCCAGCTTATCGGGAGATATAGACTCCTCGTAATGAGGGAATCTTGGATGGTGACGTGAGAACTCCGGCTTATCGGGAGACATAGACTGTGTGTAGGGGGGAAATCTTGGATGGTAACGTGAGAACTCCGGCTTATCGGAAGACAGGGGCTGTTTGTAGTTAGGTAATCTTGAATGACGTAAGAAATCCGGCTTATCGGGGGATATTGACTGATTTTGGTGAGGGAAGCTCGTAATAGAGGTGCTGAATCGGTGTCCGACCCAAATTGGAAAGTACGCTTCGTTGCTTGCAGCTTCCTTGTGATTCAAGTAGACGGCAGCACGTTTTTGGCGCGGCCTTTTTCCCAACATTTTACGGTGCTGCATATATTTCAGCCTGTCGTGAATGAAATTCTCAGCGTAACGAGAGAATCGTGCAGAATGGGTATTAAACAGCCGTGCAATCGAATTTGGTGCGGCATGTCTGCCGACACCTCCTATAGGATGTTGATCAGCGTATTTCGGAAAATACTTGCGATCGGCGCTGCCAGATTCCATTGCAGTATTGTTATCACACAGCCGCGAAACGTCGATAAACACCGTGAATTTGGATTTCAAAGCACAAAGTAAGAGGAAATCTAGGGTTGCTTCCGGATAGACAATTCGAGATCTCCCTCTTTTGTCTGAGCTTCGACGGAGGTTTAGTGTAAGTCGAACTCGGCGTCGCGAGATGATCAATTTTTGGAGAATTTAAGAGACCATTTCTGTTGCTCTCGCCTGGCGTCTTAACGCGCAGCAATTTATGTTCTTCGGCCGTCATCTTTATCGGTTCGGGAGGACGGGCGTTCAAGTCCACGGTATGCGTAATAATTATGTCTTTCTTCATAAAAGGAGGCGAGAGAGGCTGTTCTTCGTCCAAGGCAGGGTCGGCGGCATCGAAAATCATCAGCTCTGCAAATCCTCTCCTTTCGCTGCCGTTGCCTTTCGATGCTAAATTTGAGGGCGTTGCCTTGGGCCACGGCGCTGGCATCTTCTTTTCGTTGAAATTACTTTCACTCGCGAGCTTTGTACCACTCCTGCCAGGGTTCACTTCCGTCGTTGGGGTTGAAAAGGTTGCACTTACTATCGGCACTGAACTGAAATTCGAGGCGATTATCCCGCCGGTCGCTGAGTTATCACCAGTTTGAGTGATTTTCATTGAAGTTATGTTAGTTAACGCTGCGCCAAACTTCGACGCCAAGCTACTTGGGCGACCCATAGGAATACTTGATAAAACATGTTTAGGCTTATCATCCATGTTTAATCCTGCATCAGTCGTTGTTAAGTTACTGGCATCGAACGTGATGTTTGTCATATTCATTCTTTTTCCGTCAATGTTGATCTCATGTAACATATTTTCAGCTATTGAGCTGTGAGGAGCACTTGTTACATGTTTATGTTCAATGTTAATCTCATGTGACGTATTTTCAGGTGCCGAGCTGTGAGCGTTTAAAACAAAGCCCGTCACATTTCGATATCTTTCGTTAATAGCCGTTACTTTTGTGAATGTAACGTTAACGGCATCTAAAGTAGTATCGCTCACATTCTTATTAGCTTCGTTGTTAATAATTTCAGATGGTAATTTCAACGATTTTGAGATGAGTACATCTGACCCTGGACGCGTCATGTGCGTATCATTTACGTGAATATCCGTACCTGTTGAAGCATTTGAGGACGTTACATTTAAAGCATTAAGAGTTTTAAAACGTTCTTCATCAACGATGGCATCCGCCTCATCCAGCAGACTGTCTTGCGACACTCTCGTGGTGCCGTTCAGCCTGGCAAGCTGCGAGGCAAGATTCATAATGTCAGAATCTGCTTGATCTCTTGAATGATTCATTATGGCAGAGTCAACTTGATCTCTTGACTGTATTATCGATTCTGTGTCTGAATTCTTAGCATTACTCTCCGAGTCGATAAGAGAAATGGCGCTATCTATTACTCGTATCTCTGGCTCTCCACCGTCGGGTTTTTCGAATTCGTTCGCAGTGTCGTCTCCACTATCAAAATCACCGTTTACAGAGTTTTCTGACCCATCATTGACTGCCAGGTCGGCGTCCCAAGTGTCTTCTTCCTCATCAACGCTTGAGATCTTCACGATTTCCTCGTAGACATCTTCTAACGGTTCAGCCTCTTTCGCGTCCGATGGACGTTCAGTTGTCGTGCTCGTGTTGGATGTCCTTGGCGTCGACATGTTGGCGATTTTGTAGGCGTGGGCGAGGATCTCCTGGTCCGAGAAGTTGTCCAAGTTGTCGAAACGGGCTTCATTGGTTCGGACGGAGAGGTCTTGCGTCCATCTGGCCAAAACGGCGCGGAAGTATTTCGTGAAGTCTTGTTGGAGGAGCCGCATCGCCACGTTGAACTTGGAGGCGATGACGGACGTGATGGCGGTGTTCATGTCTGTGAAAAAATTCTTCACAGGGTTGTCCTCTTCGTTCTTGGCCTGGCATGGGGAAAGGTTGTACAGCAGAAGCGCCAGAAGGAATATGTTGTCGGCAGGGAGAGCTCCATGCATTCTGCGGAAACAAATGTGGAAAACAGAAAAATAATTACTGCGCATTCAATTGATTGAACGGCAATTTTTCAAATATTAAACCAGGTTATTTGAAGTGGACCTAAGGTAACTGCCAAATAATCAGGTATTAAGTTTTTGACGAGATGGACACATCTTACAACCGAGAGATTCTCCGGAAATTACCCTTTCCCAAGTAACATTCGGCAATTTTTCAAATATTAAACCAGGATATTTGAAGTGGAGGTAGCGAAACTGCCAAATAATCAGGAATCGAGTTTTTAACGGGATGGACGCATCTTACAACCGAGAGTTTTCCGGAAACCACCATTTCCCAAGCAGCATATTTCAACGGAAAAATCAAGATATTTTGAAATCAAGTTGCAATTATATGGCGATTAAATCGCGAGGATCATCAGCATTTGAGCGATTATCCTTAATGTTGTCGCAATTTTAAATCGCGTTCATTAAAATCGAAATCTTACCTCAACAGATAACGATTTTTCGTTCGATGATGTTGCTATAGATCGCCGTCGATAAAATCATTATTTTATTGCAAATTCATGCGATGAAATAGCGATTTTTAATCCGATAATAATGCATTAAATGGACTTCGATAAAATTGCGGTACATTTATTGATCAAAATGCAACTTATAGCGACTTATGCTACTAGGGTTTAAACGTTTTCTTCAGGCATTTGAACGTATTCCTGTCAGACAGAACTTAAAACGCTTGGTAAAGATGCGGGGTGTCAAGAACTTACAAGTTCAGCACAGAAGAAGGTTCGTTTCTCAGGCGTTTTTTCGGACTTTCATTAATGCCAGCTGCCGAAGTGAGGAACTGCTTTCATTTGTCATTGATTTCAAGGCAAATATGCTGGAAAACCTCGTTATTGTGAAATTTTGGAATTATATATTCATATAAATATAAATTATTATATAAATCAGGGAAACAATTTATGACCTAGTTGACATAAATAAAATAATCTAAAAATGACAAGACACTTCGACGGATGGAACTTTTTAGAAACGAAGCGAACGTGTTCAAAACGATCTATTTCTTTGAACAAGTACTTGGTCATAGTTAGGGAAGTATCATTGGATTTGATATTCGTTTCCGTTTGAACTTCCACCAAAGCGTTTGCTAATCTCAAAATATTTGGATGAAGCAGAATAACAGAGAAAAGACAGAGGACTTTGTGCTGGACCTAAAATTTCTTTGAATCCATCACGAAAACATCACAAGTACTTTCATGACAAATTCTAATAGTTTGCAACTTATCTACAACTAAAAAGTAAATATTTGTGTGAGTACTGTACGATATTCAATGAAAGAGGAATAAAAATGGTCTCAAATTTTTACATTTTAAAAAGGCGCTTAAGTTTACGGACGTCCAAATGTTAAAGTTCATGCCACTAGGGACTTTTCATAAGCTACAGATATTAAGCTGGGTTTCTTACGAGGCAGCTATTTTAGGCATAAATTAAGTCGTCATAAGGAGTTATTCTCAGCGAAATATATCACTCAGATATTCACAAATGAAGGAAAAACCACACACAGGAAATGATTTTATTGAGGCCACGTCAGTTCGCCTTCAATTTCAATTGAGGCAACCCGTGCTCTCACGTGGTTGAATGGTGGTATCATCGTGAAATGGCACGTGCACCAGAGATACACTCAAGAAATAGCTTCATATCGAACATTAAGAGGTTAGTTCAACGTCTGATGGGTTTGCCTTCAATTTTATACGTAGACAAGACGAGCTCCCACGTGGTCAAAGAGTCGTATCGTCGTTCGTAAACTGGTTTGACGGCCTGTCGGCGAATTTGGTGTAAACACGATAACTATTATTTTATCTCTCAACTTATACATAAATAGGGGAAGGAAAGAACGGAGAAAAAAAAGGAAATTTTGTATTAACAATACCGTGTGAACGCCGTAATACGAAAAATGTGAGTGAAGAAACATGCTTCATTAAAATGTTTCAGCACCATCGACTTATTGATCATGCATATTTTTGGAGACTTAAACGCACGGATAGAAAAGTTTAAGAGTGCATAAAACAGCGTCGACCGTCATTACCGCGTACAAATACACCAATTTTGTCTTCTTCTCTCAATCTTCCTCTCCTTCAACCCCCATGCGACAACCCCACCCCTTCCTCCAGGGTTTGCACAGAATTTAGAGAATGAAATTCCCTGATTTCCCTGACACATTTGGGCTAAATTCCTTGACAATTGGAAATGTGACGGATGGTTAAGAAGGCGTCATTGAAGATCGTTTTCAGGAGACATTTATTGTTGGAAACATCGAAGCGCGTCGCGTTTTGGAGGTGGAACAAGCGAGGGGCGGGAGGTCGCCGCGGGCCTTGTTTTCTTGGCACGGACAGACAGTACAACGCCTTTGCACATGGCGTCGTCCTCGAGTCGCCACTTCTCCGTACAGGTCCGGGTGGTGGCACAACAGTCGACCCACCAGTTATCATGCTTAAGGTACGTTAATTGAAAGAAGTCCACTGTCCCTCTTAACCTTAGAAAACTGGAAAATGTCCATTCGTTTTTTATACAGGTTATGAAATATATATTCTGGGCTCTGAAGAAAGTTTAATCATGCTTATGGAATATTGATGGTTGTTTAAATATTATTGTAATTGATTTAATAAAAAAAAAAAAAATTTCAGACGGGTAGCAAAAATCTGCACTGTTGTCTACTCATTGGATCACCGCTTGCGTTTAACATTGCCGATTCGTGAGTTGCCCTCAGCGAAGCGAGGAGATTCTCTCTCGGTACGGATACTTCCAGGATGTGAATAGGAAATGACCGCGGCAGCTTACTCCGAGATCCCTTGGAGCTCGCGGGCAGGAGTGCTTCCTTTTCCCACGTAGATCACCGTATGCGGCTTCCGTAGGGGGCCTACAAAACTCGAAGACTGCCGTCTACAGATTGTGTCATCCCTTGTGCATCATGTGAGTCCATCTGTGAGTTGTCATATATGTAACTGGGATATTCTATTTCTTAGGGATTCTTCAAGGCCGAGAAGAGGGAGCGACACGCCATCTTACTCCGAGAGCCCTTCCGTGACCGTCTTCTCCACGAGAACTTCGGAAGATGGACAGGACTTGAACGACACCTTCTCTCAACCCTTGCCGAAACACGTTCGCCAGGCAATGAGAACGCCAGGAAGATTGCCGAGCCAGAGAGTAGAAACAACGACGCCCACAGCCTTGCCAGCTTCCTCCGGAACCACAACGGGTTCCCCATCCTACTCCCCTGCCGGATCCGTCCAAGACGATTCGGAATATACGCAACGTGAGTCTCTACAGTCGCAGGTAAATACTGCATGCCGTACTTTGAAAAAACGAAGCAGCATGGAAGGAATCCTTTCCATTCCACCTTAACGTCGCGGCCCACGGCTCCTACAACCTTAGCTGCGGCACAAGGGATGAACTTGACAAGTAAAAAAGTACATTTTATTTGTAGATAACAATATAGTTTTTTTTGTATTTTGCCGGAAAAGACGTTACAGGTAAACACTGTGTATATTATTATATTATAAATTATTAATTATTCTGTGACTTTTATTACCAATTATCCGGAAATGTTTCCTGACAGAGTGTTGACGAGGTTGTGGCAAACTGAATCACGGGCCGCAACATATCCTGGCAACGTTTCGGCAATGTTCAACAGCAATTTTACCATGTTACTGCTGAGAAACATTTATCAATCGGCACCGGGAGGACCGTAAAAAATATATCGTCGGATGAGAAAGAAAAGGATTTTAGCCAAGGTGTTATGGTTATCACTGCTTTGTTAATTTTATTAACATTTTAAACGCTAGAGCTTTTCGGCTCGCGGCCATCATGAGACCACCAAAAGCGTATTTTCATTCTATCCGAAGTGCTACAGACTCTGCATCATGTCATGCCCCAGCTTGGACAATCCGTCCGGATACCTTACCCCGACAATCTTAAGTGTGGTCGCAGTCGAATCGGAGCGACGCTTGAACAGGAGCCACCTAAAAAACGTCATCCAACATCTAAGGGCAGTCCGCCCTGGGCCGCAGCCCAATAAAAAAAAAAAACAACTTGATGATCGCGTGTTCGCGGTTTCCCTATTGATAAAGATTACACGGAAACGCTTTGATATAACGTAACTTGAGTTATTGAGGCAATTTCCACCAGAAACAAATTTACGATTACTCACCCTCTCACCCGCCAAAGCAACGTTGCCACTTTTTTGGATACTTTTTTATGTCGGTTTTTTTGGTTCCAGGTTTCATTGTCTAAATTTTCACATGTCGGGAGACCTCCAAATCCTAGTTCATTGCAAGATTCAGCAACAGATGACTCCTCGGATGACATCATCGGGCCAACGGAATCGTCGGAAGACGTCGTTGGGCCAACAGACTCGTCGGATGACTCCCCAAAAAGCTCTAAGAGGCCAAGACTTAATTTGTAAATTTTAATATTCGTAATAAACTTATTCTTTCCTGCGTGCGTCAGTGTTGAAGTCCTTGTAGCTGCCTGAAGTGTTCTCTGTCCTGACGTGCCAAGTTGTGTCATTTGCTAACGTCATGGCCGCTTTATAATGGTAAGTGTTACGTATATGTTTTTAGGGAATTTTTCTTTTCTGATCTCATTTGTGTTTTTAGTTTTTATTAAAATTGTTAACTCACAAGGATCACGAGGATCCCAGTACTTTTCCCTGGTACTGTTTGTCAGGATCGATCATCTGTTTGTTTTCCTTTTACATAAATTCACAATCTTTCAAATTCTCCGTGAGATATTTGTTCAGCTCTCTCTAAATTCCAGTGGATTCCCCGGTTTATTATCCAGTTCTAAATTTCAGTGCGGATTCAATTTATTGTTTTATTGTTTGTTTTAATTGTAACTTCAAGATGTCTGAAGAAGATACCGGTACGATTCATAATAATTTCTCACCTAAGTTTGAAATGATTGACCACACATTCTTACAGAACATTCTTTCTTCCCCCCGGAGGAGATAATAGTTCGGGCCAAGAAAACGATCCGATCAAATCAATCTAGAGCCTCGACAGAATGTTTTCCCTGTAGACTCATTTGGTCAGTATACGTGTAATGTTTGCCAGAAAAATTATGAACGTCGGCAAACCTTGGTGGCTCATAAAAACCAGTGCACTGGACCAAAACCGAAACGCCAAAAGCGAATTCCGTGTAATAAGTACTGCGAGACAAAATTTTCACACCGACAGTCATTGTACAAACATGGGAAACTGTCGTGCCACAAGCTGTCAGTTGTGGAAACTCCGCATCGTACTTTCTCACGAGCCGGACCATTTCCAGTGATAAGGCATTCCAGTCCTTTTTCCTCTTTGCACACGCCACCTTGCGGGGATGAGTTGACCTCGACATGTGCCCCAAAGCCCAGTATCCTGGGACCCCGCCGCTCGCGGATACGCGAAGCTTTAAAAGCCCTAGCGGCCAGTCTTACACTGCCTCCCCTTGGGCGACGTTTATTTTCATGAGAAGGTATTATTTAAAATAGAAATATCCTTTTTTCTGAACTTATAAATAAATTTGAAATTTCCCACCCTATTCAACCCTATATCTTCTTTCGGTCGGTGACCTCAATACCCTTAAATCCATAGCCCTTTTTCTAGATAAAAATGATATCCACCTCTAATCTACCAAATCTTCACTCTTACACTAATAATTTCCCTATACTTTTTTTTCACTCCCACCAACCGTCTTACCCTCTGTTTTATTCAATCTACCTTTTGTCCAAACAAATCATTCTCTCTCACACATTCAATTCCTACCGTATGTTCACTTTGTTTGTTTTCCATTACCCAGTCTCTGGAGAGCGTGAAAATGGTGAAGGGTTCTCACCCTCTCCCTACTCAACTCCTCTTTTTTATCAACCCCTCACCTTTTTCCATGTTCTTAGTTTTTTCTTTTTCACACCTCTAAAGTCGGTATCTAATCACCTGTAACCTACTCACTACACTAAACACACTAGTCTAAAGTTGGCTGCAGGTGCTTAGTCACAAAGTCATTAAACAACAGAAAAAAAAAAAAAAGGTATTATTTGGAAGGTTTGATATTTATGCTACGTATCATGACTTGGTTTGTATTTTGTAGCTGTGTGCTATTTTCTTCATTGGAGCTTGTGCGTGTCATATTTTTCCTCGCTGTAGAAAGTGTTCATTTTTCTGCATCTCAGTTTTCATATTTTTCATTAGCCCGTACTCCCATGGAGTCCATTTCCAGTTTCTAGTTGCTTATCCGAGCTTTTGTCGACCTCATTGATTTCCTGCGCGAAGAGTCGGTCTTCGGATCGCTTTTGCGTGGTAATCCATGAGCATGATTTCTGCTCGAGAAAAGGAGTTCATTTTCTAGTTTACCTAGCTGCAGGAGGGTTATTTTTGATAGCCCAGAGCCCGAGGCACGACAGAAACTTTACAAGGAAAACTTCAAAATAAATGAAATTCCTCATAGTAGTTTAAGGAGGAATGATAATGAACCTGAAAATACTGAGAACGAAGGAGCAAAATGTTTACCTCGAAATACTGAGAACGAATGAGAAAAATCCTACAAATCATACCTTTTGAGGGCTATTTCTCTAATTTTACTCATCTAGGTGAATGATTTTAAAGGAACCAATATTCTTCATACAAAATAAAAACCGTCGATTCTCGCCATCAATTAGGGGCTATTTTCAGTTTTGTGACCTGAATAAGCTTTAAGTCTAACACGAGGCGTAAACTTATAAGCTTCTTCGTAAAAAATCCCCGGAACATCTGTGTGATCCAGATGATATCTCAAACCCCCAGTCGATTATTCCGGATGAACACTTCGGTTTTGCTCTGGATCCACCACCGACAGATTCACTTGAGCTGACAGCGCATAACTAAACGGGTTACATTTTGGAAGAAGGATTTAGCAGCCGAATTTATAGAATTTGAGTTTTTGATTAAAGTGGAAGAAATGCGTAATTTCCACTCCCATTGCAAAGTGCTAAAGCACGAAGTATGATTAATACTGTCATCAAACAATCATAATTTTACTACTGCTAAAAATGGCAGCGTTGAGCGGTTTTGTGGAAGAAGGGCATACCCACCGAAATTTGAAAAAAAAATCTAATCCTTCCACATATCTCCGACCCTCCCCGTGTGACTTTACAATTAGTATGTAAAACATTGATTCCTTTTTGCCGAGCAGAAATGCGAAAAACTGTCGGAGAAATCAAATTTTCATTCATGTTTTGTGGCAACTTAAATTGGACGTATTTCTGTGAAACGGAACTGAACGCCATAGGGTGAGGAAGGTAGAGGGGGGCTCGGATTGGCGGCGGAACCGGGCGTCGTCGCGTCGGGTCCATACCGTCCTATACTCGCAATACTTTTCCATGGCGCTTAGTTCCGTTTGACAAAACGCGCTATACGACATTTTAAATTCCTCAAAAGGAACTCAAATTGGCGCTTAGTTCCGTTGACAGAAATACGTCCAATTGGCGGTTGCGCTTTTCTTCGAATGAGCAGTTCGATTGATGACACACTGGAAAAAAAACACATTGGATCAAGAGTCCAGACTCTTAAAAACATCAACAAGAAAAAGTACTCATGATTCAATCAGAATCTAGCTTAAATCAAGAACCAAGCCGCTTAATCTAAGCGGATTTCGTTTTGATTCAAGCAAAAATCCGATTGAATCAAGAGTATTTTTTCTATCGTCAATGTTTTCAAGAGTCTGGACTCTAGATCCATCGTGGTTTTTTTTTCAGTGCATGAAATGTCTCTCTGCCAACATTTGAATACATTAATTTCTACGACCCTCTACGTAAAACGTTGGTTCCTTTTTGCCGAGCAGAAATGTGAAAAACTGTCGGAAAAATCAAGTTTTGATTCAGGTTTTTTGAAAACTTGACAATTGGCGGTTGCACTTTTCTTCAACTAAGCAGGTCGAGTGATGACAAGAAGGCTTGTAAGCAGTTCGACTGATAACACGAAGGCTTGTAAGCAGTTCGACTAATGACATGAAGTGCCTATTTTCCAACATTTGAATACTTTAATTCAAAAGTCGGCTACCCTCAAGGTTACTCGGCGTCACCCGTAGTGTATTTACTGATAATATCAGCGAAATTCACCTCCTTCGAGAGGAAAAATGCCGTAATTTCCGAGCAACTTTCCCCGGCGCTGGGTGCAGCCTCTTACCATAAACCAAGTAACATATTGTACTATAGTGATCAAACAAGCAAGAAACTGTACTGTCACAGCTGTCACACTACTGCTAAAAATGACAGCATTGGGCGCTTTTGTGGAAGAAAGGCAAAACAACCAGAACTATAAAAATTAATTAAACACAAAATACAGATTCCTTTTCGCCAAAAAAAAGCGTAAATTTTTCGGAGAAATCAAGTTCTTTCTCATGTTTTATAGAAGTTTGACACTTGGTAGTTGCGCTTTTCTTCAAATAAGCAGTTCGACTGACGACACGAGGATTTATGGTGGCTGCCACGGATACAAAATCCGTCCCATCATGAGATTTTTTAATAGGACATTTTTGTTCAAAACGACAACGTCGAACATTTTCAGATAGAATTTAGACGTTTTATCGAAATTTCCCAATCAGAGGCATTCAAGCAAATTTTCAACAAGAAGTGCAAAAAAAAGAGGTTATCGCCTGAAAAAATTTGGGAAAACGAGGAAATTATTGGGAAGTGAGCGAGGAGAAAATCGCGGATCACGTGAAACGTTCCGCCGAGTGGCACTTTTCGCACACCCCTGCAGAATAATAATCAAAATTAGTAGACAAAGCAATGGACAAAAAAGACGGAGGAAGTGCGACAAGAAGCGATCCTGTTGGTTGAAATAGGTGGCTCCTTCAGACTAAGGGAGAAAATAATGAACTAACTATAGGGTCACTTGTGGGTTGCCGCTAGTTGGTCTTTTACCTACCTCCTTCGTTCGTTGCAACCACCCACTTCTACCACTAGGATCCCTTTAAATCCCTCATGACTCCTTTCCCCATAGCTTTGTCTATTAACAAGGGCGGCGCGACCCTGGTAAAAATTGGCGATAAGAGCTGCGTTTCAAAATACCATAGGAATTCTTATAGCCGGCTAAAGAAGGTTACAGAAAATCATATAGCTTGCTGTAGAAAGCGGAGAAAATCATACGGCCGGGCTATACGAAGCGATAAAAAATTATGCAGTCGGGCTATAGTTCCTTTAGCCGGGCTTTACACTTTATCGCCTGGCTGTTGCTTTTTCGCCATCAATTATAAAAGGCTATAGGATATTGTGTAGAAATTCGTATGCTTTGGAAATCATTAAGTTTGATACGGAACCACCTTAATATTTACAAAACACACATAATATTTTCCTTAAATACATATTTTTTTTCATCAATTAAAACGAGAATAATCCATACAGGATGTGCAAACATTTCAAACTCATTGGTTAAATAACGTTGACTCCGCCAGATTAAATATTAGAGCCTTACACAAAGCAGAGCGGCGACGCACTGGCGCCTACAAACCTAACAGGGATACTTCGCGCATTGCGCAACGCGTGAAGTATCCCTGTTAGGTTTGTAGGCGCCATTGCGCGTTGCCTGCCGCACTGCAGCGTGCCACGGCGCGGCGCTTGAAGCAACTATTTCACACCAGAGGTATTGCACAGTATCATACGAAACTGAAGGCGCTCTAATAAATGAGGAATGGCAGGCATCCATCAAAATTACGGAGCTTTCCTCGCAAAATAAATCAAGATGCTACGACCCAAAAAGAGAGCAGTGGTCCAAAAACTCACTAAGTCTTAGCATCCGTAATTAGTGACGTTTAGAATACACTTTATCGCCTGGCTAAGAGTTGCTTAATCGCCATCGGCTACAAAAAAATTGTGTAGCCGGCTATAGAAGCTATTGGAAATCTTACAGCCGGTCGTAGGTCTATGGTATTTTGGAAAACAGATTCTACTGCCTATTTTTACCAGGGGAAATGGGTGCACGTGGGCGCAGTTGCACCCACAATATTTTGAGAGATTTGTTCCCCCTTTCTTTCTTAATTTATTTTGCCGTCCTGGTTTTTGTCTGAGAGACGACAGACAGTTAGTTGAACCTATCTAGAGTATAGTGTGGAGTAAGACAAGGCGATTTGCTTTCCATGTCGACGATTTGGCTCGTTCGGTCACAACGACGGTGCGTTTATAGTGCATGGGAATTCAGCCTGGAATAAGGCAAACGAACGTTACGGAAAACACGCTATTGCGCTTTCAACGTCTGACAGTGAAATGAGTTCGCTCCAAACTTTGTTCAAAACGTGAAGTATTTGAAGTAGTGTTACTCGAATTTCTAGCGATGATGTTGGGGTTTTCACTCGATAGTCTAATGGCATTAACTAGTAACAATAGTTTAAAATTGCATTTTGGATAGCCTAAATTTTTCGGGGGAGGACCCCCGGGGCCCCCTTACCCTAATCCCCCCCTCCGGTGAGTGGGCTTATTCGCTGCACCCACGAATCGAAAGCCCACGCGGCGGTGCTGTCTATCAATGTCAATAATCAGCCTGAAGACTGAAACTTACTTGAAGCGAGATACGAGTCGTTGACGGGTTCATCCGGAGCGTGGTCCGCACAACGTCACACCGGGATAGCACAGGAGCGAAAACGATGCGGCAAAAACCGTGCCGGCTCCCGACTCGTAATCAGCATCGTGTCCAGTTACGCCTGACGTAAGCCGCTCGTCATACGATACGCGCTAACCGCGCGCGCGGTATCTCGACACCTGGACACATCAGTCCATTCATAGTTCAGTCGATCTCCCTCCAACTTCTTCCCGTTTCCTCTCGTGTAGAGCGGAGAGAGAACAAGAGTTGGCCGTATGGGCCGACGAAAGCCCCACATACACGGTGAAAGTGGACCTTAATATTGGCTTAATGTGGGAGTCACCGATGCGTTGTTGAGCGGTGAACCTTAATATTCGCCGGGCCGACGATTATTAAGGCTCACCGATGGTATTCTGAATCAACGATCACCATCCTCTGGAGGATTGCTCTGTGTTTGGTTTTCTCCCGCTCGTGTTGTGTGGTTAGTGACTTCGGAGTTCGGAGTTTTTGTATTCGTGTTCGCATGCGTTTCGCGATTTTCAGTCATTAAAATGTCTTTCATCGATAGTAACAAGAACGTGAAGAGAACGGTTCTACTTAAAATTATGCCCAAGCCGGGTAAATCATGCAGGGAGTTGCTAGCAGGTAGAGCTGGTGTGCACGATGACAAATCCACGAGGATAGTGGTTCAGCCTAAAAGAGTTATTCCTGAACCTATGAATAATAATTCACCTACCCAAAATAATCATAATATGTTCGACAATATGGAGGGGCTTATTTCCTCAACTCTCCCTCATGGTTGGAAATAACAAAACACACTCAACACATAACCTTCAATATTCACGTGCACTTCCAGAATTTTAAAAAACCAAACAAGTTAAGTCACTGTTGTCAGGGTTGTACAAATATGTTCACTAACCCATTTGAACTCTTATGAAAAATTTGTATTGGGCCTCTAGCTCGGCAACAATGCTAGGCCCTGCCGATTTAATCGTGTAACTGCTGTTTAAAGTGACTTTAAAAGTCACCGCTCAACAACGCATCGGTGACTCCCACATTAAGCCAATATTAAGGTCCACTTTCACCGTGTATGTGGGGCTGAACTCTTGGACCCTGAAGACCGTATTGATCCCGAAAAGGAGATAGCTATGGTCGAGTGCGAGGCTTCGATTCCAATGGATCCAATCAGTAAATCAGAATTCGAGTATTGATCCAATATAAACTTAAAAATAAAAAAGCCCCCGGTATTTACGGAATAACATCCGAAATCTTGAAAAAAACTTCCGGGCAAAGCCTAAGCCACTAAACAACTAACCGCTATCTTGAAACTCCGACATTTCCCTGAGGAGTGGAAGAGGGCCTTTTCTGCCGAGGGAGGGGTATTGCAGAGCCGACACTGCATTCTCGAGGCGCGTTAATCGTTCCGCGATTGCATTGATTTTATCAAGCTTGCTGATGATCACATCAATTGATCTCTCGCAAAGTTTAAACTTGTCTTGATTGATTATGAATTTGATTACCCGTGACGTCATTTTTAGATTTTTTACCTGAATTTTTTTCAGAATAAGAAATACCTTTTCGGACTTTTGACGCCTCGCCGTCAAACTTACCTGGTCCTTTTTGCCTTCTTTACTAGCTCAGCTTTCCTGTCAGCTGACTCCTGCTTGGCTACTGGGCAGCCCCTGTACCTTGCCGGATGCTCCGAGTTACAGTTGGCACAAACCGGGTTTTCTATGAATTTCCCACACAATTTGAGCAAATCGTTGATGAGTGGGGTCCTGACATCTTGCACATACAGGGTGTTTATAACATCCCTTTTTCGTGAGCCGGAAACCTAGGCAACGGATGCATTGGGTAACTATCGTAGGGTCATCAACCTCGAGAGGTTCAATTTTAACCCTGACATTACATGCAGATGGAACCAATCATGAAAATATCTTCAATATTGGTTCCATTGGCGAACGTTAAAGGGAATGTTCCTATTGGAACCCTTTTAATTATTATTTTGGTGGTATCACCTTCTTTAATTTCTTTCCTCTCTATGGTTATTATTTGATCGACTCTTAGATAGGAAAGTTTTTGCTTTTAATATCCTCCAAGATTTCCTCGAATGAGTTTGAAAAATGAAGGCCTCGAGCAACAACCCGTGCAGGCCTCGTATTATTATTTTCGTAGGTATAAAAATTCACCTCTTTGGCTTCAAGAGCAGAACTTATGGCCCTGTAAGTGTCATCGTTATTAGAAATTATAGAAAAAAATGTCATAATTGATAACTTTGACGAACCAAGAGTCCTGTATTAGGGAAGGTTCAGTCACTATGCTAGATATTATACCCTTGATCTCATAAATAGTTTGAATGCCTAGTATCTTAATTGGACTGCATTTTGCAATTTGGAACTATAAATTCTGGCCCGGTTTAAAAACAACGTATGTGCCATTAGTTTCCCTATGCACATAAGTGTTTTTTCGGATGAGCCAGGATTTATAGTTCCAAATTGCAAAATGCAGTCCAATTGGGGGTGGCTTAAGTACTTTACTAGGCTTAACTACAGGTGATTCTTCTCCGTACGGCGCGGTTGTGGTATCCTTATGCTTGCCGTCCATCCCTAAAGGATGTAACTGATAGGTGTGTGTTTTGTGATTAAGTTATGGCTTCCGGAGAAACACAGTAAATACGAGAAAAAGGTCGGAAGAAAATACTTAAAGTCTGTTCTCGACTGAAAATTGATGCACAGGTAAAGATTGGTCAATTATTAATTGTCCATACAGTGAGCCGAAAGAGATTGTCGACGAGAAAAATGTTTCACGTCACGACTGAAAATTGATGTACAGGTAAAGATTGGTCAATTATTTGTCCATACAGTGAGCCGAAAGCGATTGTCGACGAGAAAAATGTTTCACGTCTCGAACAGCGTATAAGAGATGGTCAGAGTGAGTCACCGAAAAAAACTCGATCCAAAAGTTTCTTCGATTTTCAAAAATGTTGTTTTAGTTGCGCAAGAAAAATCTCCGTTACCGAAAAACTGAAAGTTCATAGAGTTTCGACATCAGAACACGATTACAATAAAAATTTAAAAGCAGTTGGTGTAACAAAAGAAACGATAAATGCGCTACGGAAGTTGTAGGTCGATTGTCGTCCATGAGCGACCTGTTTGCGGCACATGTTATATCATCGAATCTGTTACAGTAACTTTAGTTTTTAACAGGAAAAATTGCACCTACTTTTGTAAGTTGTAAATTACACAGTGAATTTACAATTTTCTTGCGTGATAGTGCGACAAAAAAGAAAAGCGTTAAAATGATCACCTCATCAAGCAATATACAGCTCAAACGGTGCCATCAGAAATCTTCGGCAGGTCGAACTGCAGATCCAAAAAAGAATGAGGCATTTTGGGAAGTTGTTAAAATTTACGAAAAACCGTGTGATGAGCATGACTTCTGCAGTCCTCTGCAACTTCAGAGTGGAACGGAGTAACTTCTACGTGAGTATAAATTGGAGCCGTTTCCAACAAAGCTCCTAAACAGAAAAAGCCGCGAACTTCTAGCATTGAATTAATTGTCTGATGGGTCTGTCATTTGTTTTTTGACTGTTTTTAGCTGCAGAAGAAAAAAGGGTCCTCAAGTATTGCTTAGACTTTTCTAAAGACATCTCATAGGACATTAAATCGTTTTTACTGCTTCGCGGGGCATGGAAAATGTAATATTTTTGAAACAAGAGACTGAAGTCATTTCTTTACTATTAACCAAATTTTGACTTCATGTGCACATAGTTACTCACACGTATGGGAAGATCCATGCATAAAATTAGATGGCTGGATTCCTCGTTAAAAACTGCATTTATATGCCTAACTATATAAAACTTCCTTAGACACGTCTATTGTTTTGTTTTTTAATTATTAAATATTGCTTTGTTGTTTCTGTATTGTTTGATTATTAAGTAAATTAATCAATTATTACTATATTTCATTGTTATTTTTGTTATTTATTGTTAATAATGTATGACTTTTTTTTTCACCATCGGCAGATTTTAGAATCAATTTTCGTTAAAATCATGTTAAAAATATGTTTCAGATGACGGAGACGCCCTCATCCTCACTACGCGTTTCCTTTGATCATATGAGCCCCCAAATTAAGAAATCATCCAGTCACCACCCCGCCCCCAATTTCATCAACTTAACAACAACAAAAGGGCCAATCGCGATCATGAAGACAGGAGCCACCACAGCCACAGCCACAGAAAAGGGAAACCTTTCGAGCTGTTCACAAAAAAAAGGTTTTCGAGAGACCATGATCATCAAAAATCAAAAAGAGATAACAAGCAGCCTGCTCAGACGAGGCTGGAGGGGATGCGGACAAAGTTCCGCAACGAAAGACAGCAATCTCTTCCACCACGTAAGTTGGAAACGTTATTATCATTATTAGTTTCAGAATTCTGGAGTCTGCTTTATTATGCGTTAGGGATTTACCCGTATACGGTTTTGCTCGGGGCTTACCATTACGCGGTAGCGAGAATATTCAATTCAGTCAATACTTCGATCATCACTCCTGAATTTACTAGAGTAGAGTTACAAAACCAACTGCTGTCCATAAGCACGAGCTATCTTGGGATCGCAATCACAGCAGGATACCGAAGGAGCTTTTCACCCGGAAAAGGAGAGAGGAGGAGATGCGAAAGCGGGAGTAGAGGCAGCCAGCCCTGCAGCCTGATTATTGAAATTTTTTGTTTGTCGGACCGACATAGATGACATAGGTTAAAAGGCGGAGCGTGATTGGTCGGCTATGTCTTAACGCTGCTTTATCGTGCCCTTGTCAGGTGGAATGATCGACAAGCTAACGGCACCTCTTAAGTTTCCGACAGTATGTCGATCATTCCACCTGACAAAGGCACGATAAAGCAGCGTTAAGACATAACCGACCAATCACGCTCCGCCTTTTATCCTATGTCATCTATGTCGATCCGACAAACAAAAAATTTCAATAATCAGGCTGCAGACGGGGCTGGAGGAGATGCAGCGGACGAAATTCCGCTGTGAAAGGACGTCGCACACAGGAACGAAACGTAGGTTTGCCCGGTCATGGACTTCCTCCGCAACTTCCCTTATCTATATCTCTTTCCCTTGTTGAAATTTCACGTCAAAATGCAAGAGACTTGTGGTATTATCATCGTAGAATTCGATTCTGACCTTACTTTGGCTGATTTACTAATGTATATGAATGTTTTTAGGTGTTTTTATTAAATATTATGCGGTATTAAAATGAGGTGTTTTCGTGAATTTTCTCTTCAGTTTCGTTCGAGTGATTCACTTGCTGTACGATTTACATTGGAGAGGATCTCCACAAGGACCTTCCGTATGATATTCTCCGTTTAATGGAAGAAGGAGGATACGCCTACTGTTTGGACTTTTCAAAGTTTGATTCATGTTACTTCATGAATGAATACTTCAGGAATGTACACGCCCGAGCTTCATTACAAGAGTCTATTTAACTACAAGCGATTGGTATCTGATGACAACAAGCGTAGCCATGCTCTACTATCACACCCATCGTTCAACTATGCATTCAACAGAATGCAAGAGGAGTTGAAGCATGTGCGCGTTAACCCAATTCCAACTAATAACTTGGATGCGGTTTACTATCAGCCATTATCGGCTGCTGGCTACGGGTACGTCGGTCCCAAACGGGATAACTACTTGTTAGCACGTCGTAATGCGTCACGAGCGCTATTTGACTTCGATAGATTTTTTTTTTTTTTTTTATTGAGAGTTTAGTGGCTTCTATTCCTTTAGGAATCTACAGCCATCTATAGGCACTATTTATTGTCCGAAGACATCAGGGAGTTTGGTAGACATCCATGCTCGGGCTTACAAATTTTCACGGATTAAGGCCGAGCGAATTCTGCTTACAGATCCACTCGTCAGTTCCATGAAAATTTGTCGCCACCACCGGGATTCGAACCCGGGACCTATTGACCTAGAGTCAGACGCGCTAACCACTAGGCCAACCTGGCCGGTTGACTTCGATAGATTCGGGCATAAATACCGATTAGTTCCTGATCTTGCATACGCAAGATGTCAGTTAGTGTTACGTGCTGATCCAAAGGTTAGACACATTTGGGGCGGACACATGCATCACATTCTTCTCGAAGGATGAATTGATCAGCCAATTATCGAAAAGATGTTGGAAATTGACACCCCCATTTACATTGGAAAGGATCTCCACAAGGACCTTCCGTACGATATTCTCCGTGTAATGGAAGAAGGAGGATACGCCTACTGTTCGGACTTTTCAAAGTTTGATTCATGTTTATCGCGTGCGTTGACTGCGCCTGGACCATCATAAAGACGATGTGCCCTCCACAAACACCTTCAGATCAACTGAATTATGATTTCTGCGAGTATCTTTTCGAGAACACACCAATTTTGATGCCAGACGGCAAGCTATTTCTGGCAACAGCCAGACTCCCATCAGGATCATACTTCACCCAAATAATAGGTAGCATCTGCAACATGTTACTTATATACACACTGCTCCGTAACATCGTCGGCCATCCACAGGCGAAAGCTCGTTTCTTAGGAGACGATTCAATTTTTGTGTTGCCAACTCAAATCGTCACGGTTCAAGACTGCTATGAATTCTTCAACCCTTCCGGGATGCTCGTTAACCAAGTCAAATCGATTATGACCAATAATTTCAGTGAAATCTATTTCTTAGGCCACCACTATTACGGCTCACGCGTTACTAGCGCTGAGTTCACCTGTCTGAGTTTTACCCAGGTAATGACAACGTACCTAGAACCTAGAGTCGCATCAATCAAGACCAGCTCTGGCACTTTGATAAGCAGCATATCTGAAATTTCCCTGTCCTAAACCCGGAATAGCCCGCCCGAGGGTGGCACCCTGTACGATTTGGCCTGTTTAGTGTATATCGCTCATGCATGTACCTATCTATGGTCCCGCGCCATCGATTGTCTTCCTTGTCCTTCTCGCGCATATACACGCTCCTCTGATCCAGCTAGATTTGTCAATATTAAGCGCTTAGCCGATAGGCAGCGCTTTTTGATTTCGACTTGCTTCTGAGTACTAGTATACTAGTGCTAATGCGTTTAAATGGCGCACCAGCTCATCGATGTGTAGGCTTTTTGGGGGGGTCCATTTTTAAAATAAATAAGGCTGTGAAAACCGTATTTTATGCTTTTAACGTAATGCACAGGTAGTTTCGATAGTCTGTCTATCAGAAAATTTCTTAGGGGTAGAGTAATTCTTATCGAAATTGATGGTTGAACTCAAATGAAGCCTAAAAAAAAACGCGCCTGATGAGCTCAACGGTGAGCTCATTTTCGGGAAACAAAAATACGCGTTTACGGTTTCCTTGGTAACCTTTGTTTGCTATCAGCTGATGTTTTATTTCCATTACCCATAGCAAAGTCGACGGAGTTAATACTTCCTTTCTTCACTAAATACATTGATTAACACCTGAGCGCTTTTCTAGTACGACAGTATTAGAGCTTTCCCGCTTGTTTCCTTCCCTTTCCCCCTTTTTCCTACAGTTTCCCATGCTCCAGTGACGGTGTGAATCGGAAAGTGTCCTGCCTGTGTGGCCAATTCGGCCTATTTATTCCCAAAACCCGCAGATGTTTCAAGCATTGGCGGACCAACATGATACGTTCCGTGACTTCTCAAGTATTTTTCAAGAAGTGTTGAAGAAAGCCCGTGAGTGGTCTCGATAGTGGTTTCGGTGGTTCTTCACTACGACTGCAATACCCGGAGGCTCCGAGAAGTATAATATATATATAATATAATATAATATAATATATATATCTGCCCCCGCGAGACAACGTCAAGTTCTGCCGGAGGATTCAAGCCGTTCATCCGGAAGCCAAGGACTACATAACCTTCGTTTACAATGCACTGGATAAAAAAACACATTGGATCTAGAGTCCAGACTCTTGAAAACATTGACAAGAAAACATTAACAAGAAAAAAAAAAAAAACATATTGGACCTAGAATCCAGACTCTTGAAAACATTGACAAGAAAAAATTGACAAGAAAAAAAAAAAAAAAAACATATTGGACCTAGAGTCCAGACTCTTGAAAACATTGACAAGAAAAAATACTCTTGATTCAATCGTATTTTTGCTTGAATCAAAACGATATCCGCTTAAATTAAGAGGCTTGGTTCTTGATTGAAGCTAGATTCTGATTGAATCAAGAGTACTTTTTCTTGTCCAGGTTTTTAAGAGTCTGGACTCTAGATCCAATGTGTTTTTTTTTTTTTTGCTAGTGCATCATTTACCCCCTTAGTCCATAAGAACCATCTTTCTCAACCAACTAGATCGCTTCGTATTCTCTATGTCTCCTTTTTCTATCGCTTGTCTATCAATTTCAACAATTGGCCCGCAGTTTCAATAATCGGCTCGCTGTAAGGAAGCACTGGAGAAAAAAAACACATTGGATCTAGAGTCCAGACTCTTGAAAACATTGACAAGAAAAAATACTCTTGATTCATTCAGATTTTTGCTCAAATCAAAAGGAAATCCACTCAAATTAAGATGCTTGGTTCTTGATTTAAGCTAGATTCTGATTGAATCAAGAGTACTTTTTCTTGTCCAGGTTTTTAAGAGTCTGGACTCTAGATCCAATGTGTTTTTTTTTTTTTTTGCTAGTGCATCATTTACCCCCTTAGTCCATAAGAACCATCTTTCTCAACCAACTAGATCGCTTCGTATTGTCTATGTCTCCTTTTCCTATCGCTTGTCTATCAATTTCAACAATTGGCCCGCAGTTTCAATAATCGGCTCGCTGTAAGGAAGCACTGGATAAAAAAACACATTGGATCTAGAGTCCAGACTCTTGAAAATATTGACAAGAAAAAATACTCTTGATTCATTCAGATTTTTGCTCAAATCAAAAGGAAATCCGCTCAAATTAAGAGGCTTTGTTCTTGATTTAAGCTAGATTCAGATTGAATCAAGAGTACTTTTTCTTGTCGATGTTTTTAGGAGTTTGGACTCTAGATCCAAAGTGTTTTTTGTTCCAGTGTGACGCTCTGCGTCCCTAAGCTACGGCAGATCTGTCATAGCTTTCTATACAGGAGTCATCGCTGGATGTCAGGTGACCTTCTCGCATAGAGGATTCGAAAACATTTTACTAATCCTTTGTTTTCTTTATCGGGAACAACGTGATTGACTTACTTACTTTCGCCGGTCGCCGGCGATAATACGTGGAATTTTTAACGTCAGTTTTTAACTTCGGTTTTTGTTTTTATTTTCGTTGTTAGTTATTAATTACCTGATGATGGCTTCCACAGAAACCGAAATGGCCATCGTTTAAGTTTAAATAGTGACAACCGAAAAATTCATCGGGCGAAAAAGAAAGTAGGTAAGTCGAAAACATTTTTCTATCATGAATTGTTTATTTTCGTGCTCATCATGGAGATACGTGTATCCTTTTTTCCTCGGAATCCCAGACTGGAAAAAAACACATTGGATCTAGAGGCCAGAATCTTAAAAACATCGACAAGAAAAAGAACCTACTCTTGATTCAATCAGAATCTAGCTTAAATCAGGAACCAAGCCTCTTAATTTAAGCTGATTTCGTTTCGATTCAAGCAAAAATCCAATTGAATCAAGAGTATTTTTTCTTGTCAATGTTTTCAGGAGTCTGGACTCTAGATCCAAGGTATGTAGGTGAGTCGGATGAGAGTGAATCCGTTCTCTCCTACGGGAAAAGTACCCCTCCTTTGAATATGATACAAATGATACTTGGACAACGCGAAGGCGGAACGGACAACGAATGGTCGAGACATCACTTCATTCAAAAATGTTCTCCATCGGCAATCGTTGATACTTGGTTTTATATCAAATCACGTCGACACTTTTGTTGGTTGAGACATGGTGCAATCCACTGAGGCATTCTTCGTCTGGAGAGAGCGGATCTCCGAATCGACGATTTACACGAGCAAAAGACACGGGGTCACACACGAGTTACACCAGAAGGAAATGGAGTTCCTCTTGATAAGGTGGCGTCTTGGGAAACGGAAACAATGCATTTCTAACTGAGAGTTTGAGTTTCGGCTCACCGCTGGCGACTTGTTGAATCATCTTATTCGTGTTCGAGTCAGGAAACTGATTATCTGGTCTTACGTTGAAGGTCCTAGAATCTCGATAAATTCGGGTACACCTCCTCCCCCCCCCCCTCCCCGGTTGATAGGTGAATAATCCGAGCTTGAGTCAAAAGGCAAACTCAAGTACTGCAGTCTAAAATATTGACTTGCGCCAGTCCTTACAGCACTCATACCTGCATAGTCGTCGTAATGCTTAATTTGCATTTGAGCATTTTTGTAATCTCGTGTTGCAATGCAATTATCAAGTGACTATTGAATGAAAGACCCTCGAGTCTTTGTTCACTCACCGCGATTTTAAATACGAGGGGAGGGGAGTTTATTTTATTTATTTATCTATTTACCGAGGAAGATATACGTACATTTCAAAAAATAAAAATAAGAAAACATATAGTCCTGCCGTTGAGTTAAGCTCGTTGGGCAGGATAAATTTATATTTCATGGAGGAACAAAAAAATAATGTATAAACATGAAAAGCTTAACTGTAAGTGGCTGACACTATGTTCCCTTTACACAGCGTCAAGGCACAACTGGCGGAGCTAATCCTTTATTCCGGCGGACATGATTTTATGATTAACAAGACTAATTGTAAGTGTAGACTGAAGCTCTCCCCTGGTGAAAATTGGCGATAAGAGGTGCGTTTCAAAATACTATAAGAATTCTTGTAACCGACTAAAGGAGGCGATAGAAAATCATATAGCTGGCTGTAGAAAGCGGAGAAAATCTTAGAGCCGGGCTATACGAAGCGATAGAACATTATGAAGGCGGGTTATAGTTCCTATCGCCGGATTACAAACTTTATCGCCATCTGCTATGAAAGGCTATACTAACATATTGTGTCGAAATTCGTGTGCTTTGAAAATCATTGAGTTTGATACTGGACCACCTTAATATTTACAAAACACACATTTTATTTTCCTTTATACATTTTTTGTTTAATCAACTATTAAAATGAGAGCAATCCATACAGAGCGTGCAAACATTTCAAAATCATGAGTTGAAAAACGCTGACTCCGCCAGATTAAATATTGGAGCCTAACACAAACCGGAGCGGCGACGCACTGGCGCCTACAAACCTAACAGCGATACTTCACGCATTGCGCAACGCGTGAAGTATCCCTGTTAGGTTTGTAGGCGCCAATGCGCCGCAGCGTGCCACGGCGCTTGAAGCAATTATTTCACACCAGTGGTATTGCACTGTATCATACGAAATTGAAGGCGCGCTAACGTATTAGGAATGGCAGGCATCCGTCAAAAGTACAGCAGAGCTTTCCTCGCAAAATAAATCAAGATACTACGGCCCAAAAAGAGAGCGCTAGTCCAAAAAGTAACCAAGTCCTATATAGCATCCGTAATTAGTAACGTTCAGCATACACTTTATCGCCTGGCTATTGCTTTATCGCCATCGGCTATAAAAGACTATAAGAAATTGTGTAGACGGCTATAGAACTTATTGAAAATCTTACAGCCGGCTGTAGGTCTATGATACTTAGGAACAAAGATTCTACTGCCGATTTTTACGAGGGTCCTGGCGTATGGTTACACAGGATATCAATGTTGATGAAACTGGCATGCATAAAAGGACAGTCCGTCGAAACAAGGGTATTATTGCAGCTTACTTTCTTGCCCCTGGTAGCTTGTTTTTAGGATCACTGTGGGATTTGGCCTGATTGATTTTACTTACTTAATTACTGAAGAAGGTACGTACATTTCAAAAAATGAAAATAAGAGAACATTAAGTCCTGCCGTTGAGTTGAGCTCGTTCGGCAGGACAATTACATAATTTAGGTATGGAAACAAAATAATAATGTATCAACAAGAAAAGCTTAACTGTAAGTGGCTAACACTGTGTTCCCTACACACAGCGTCAAGGCATTACTGGTGGAGCAAATCCTTTCCCGGCGGACATAATTTTATGATTAACAAGACTAACTGTAAGAGTAGACTGAAGCTCTCCTGGCATTTGGTTACACAGGATATCAATGTTGATGAAACTGGCATGCATAAAAAGGCAGTCCGTCGAAACAAGGGTATTATCGCAGCTTCCTTTCCTGCCCTTGGTAGCCTGGTTTTAGGATTACCGTGGGGTTTCGCCTGATCGGGGATCATTGTTGTAACCATTTGAAATTTTCTCTGCCTCGTGCCATCCGAATTTTTCTCCTTTTGTGATTTTATGCTGCGATGATCATTTCGGCCAGATGACCATCCTCATAGACAAACCTGTCGCCCATTCGCAAATCATGACCGTGGGCTCTCTTCGAAATAACACAAATTGTAAAATGTATATCAAAACCCGACAGAATTACCGATAAATAACGAAGACGATCAACGGAATTTTGCAATGTCGGACAACCGAGGCTGGCTACGCGACTCCTTTAAAACCGGTTAGTACATTGCACGATTATCTCATTACTCGCTTCTATCGGACTCACAAATGTACTTGAAGCAACATGCTTCTAAATTATGTTAAGAGTAATCATAGTCACGGAAAACCTGAAATTGTCAGGGAAACGTCGTTCACTTATCTATTAAACCACACGCTGTTAACAAATCAGATGATGACACAGCCGCTTCTACAAAACATTTGTCCAGCAATCATCTGCTTTTCAACAGTTCATTAAAAATCGCAGCCGCGTTTCAGGTATTAGTCTATCGGAATGAACCTGTTGTGAACTAAAGCTACAGCAAAAAATAAGCTGTTTCTTTCAGAAAATGGCTCAAAATTCACGATGTGCGAACCGGGGAATACACTCCTAACTTCACAATATGTGTAAGAAATATGCGTTTTTTTAAGCTTCCCGCTTCAAAATCGATACTCTGGCACATTTCGTGAGAGGTAAGAGAAGTCGTTCTATCCAACCCTTGTGCACTATACCTGCATGTTGACTATTGATTGATGCTTGCTGCCCCCGGGAAGGAATTGGATTGGAAAAGGAAGGAAGTCTTCACCTACCCGGCTCACTGGTAGGACTTAAGCGGGTTTGAATTGAGCCATGGAACTAATATCCCTTGAAACCTAAGTACCTGGTCTGAATTCTAATGCCTGCTGCCCCAAGAAAGGAATAGGATAGGGAAAGGAAAGGTATCTTCACCTACCCGGCTCACCGGTGGGACTTCAGTGGGTGTGGAATGAGCCATGGAACTACCCAATCCCAATACAAAATCCCAAAACTTGCTGTTCCCGAATTATGAATGAATATACAGGTCCAAATCCAAAGAACTTGGAGTCCTTGAAACAGACGTGCAAAATGTGCTCGATCGCCCGCAAGGAAAGCGGGAGGACGGTGGTGTATACTCCG